>NC_068374.1:33463249-33763249 GCF_023724105.1 Carassius gibelio | reverse complement strand
GTCACGGTGTCTTCCACCAAAAACATTTCATTTTGCATGACTGTTACCATCCTCTCTTTGCCCCTTAATAATTAAACAGGTATTTTTGTTACTATATCTTTAAGACTAACACTCGGCATAGAGTACATCATGGCATGTTTAACTTTAATGACATTTAACGTCACTGATGTGACT
The DNA here is from genome assembly GCF_023724105.1 of Carassius gibelio. Classification (NCBI taxonomy): domain Eukaryota; kingdom Metazoa; phylum Chordata; class Actinopteri; order Cypriniformes; family Cyprinidae; genus Carassius; species Carassius gibelio. The sequence continues at coordinate 33,763,075 of NC_068374.1, read as the reverse complement.
AAACAAATTCAGTTGAGGGTTTATTTGAGACTTGCAGGCTGGTGATTTCTGACCGGGAACTTCACAAGTGTGACAATGTTGAGAAGAAATCCCCCAAAAGTACATCAATTATCAATTTTGGGGGAAGAAACTTGTTGTACCCTGTGTGAGAAAAGTCAGTGTGTTTCAGTCCAGTGCAAAAACATTAACTAGCATTTTCGGGAAAAGGAAAACCTCTCTGGGTTAAAATGACCAGAACACAACATGAGGGCTAGACCAATTTTACGGTGTTTTTTTTTTCCCTTTTGAACTGCTAGTACTTTAGTACTTTCACTTGTTTTACATGGAACAAACAATATTAAAAAAAAACATTATTATTAATAGTAATATTGAAATCATCAAATATTTGATTAATTGATTAAATTCCATTCATTATAGTAATAATAATAATAATTTTGTAATTTACCTTTTCCTAAATGCTGTGTCTCTCTCTATTTATATACATCACATTTTTGTTCCTTTTAAAATAAGAAAGTTATACGAGTTTGGAATGACAACACGATGAGTAAAAAATATAAAACAAATGTATTTTTTTTTAGGTGACCAATCAATTAAAATTTTGATTAATTTCTCACACAAAACCATTTTTTTTGGCTTCGACACAAACTATCATATCATGTTTGATGGAGTAGATGATAAAAGTTTCAGTTTTGGTGAGCCACGGTGAAATAAATGAACAAACAAACAAACATAAATCAATAATAAAAAAAAAATAATATATATAAAAAAAATAATAATAATAAAAAAAAATGTTTTACCCAATTGTGAGACATTGAAAACTATCACTTAATTTTATATAATTTTTAATTCATTTATTTAAAAAGACAACTGTTTAAATCTGACGTAATTTTACTTCTTGGGTATCTTGATTTAAATAATGTTTAGTTAAAATAAAAATAAATAAATAAATAAAAAAAAGCCCAAAATACTTGTTTAGAAAATGATTTGTTTGCATCAGTGCTTTATGTATTAGTCACTATTTGTTTGCAAAAACAGTATTATCTTGTGTAACCTAGAAGCAGTGGAGGGAGAATGACACTTACAAACGCAGCTCATGCGTGAACACTGGCATCAGTCAGATATCAGATTGAGCTTATTAACTAAGATTATATTTAGATCTGATTCACAGAGTATGTGGATTCCCGAGGCGCTGCCATCTCGTGTCTGCTCTGACTCAGTCATCCTGTGATATGAGCGCGAGAGGATGCAGGACACGACAGACGCCCAGAGAATTGATTTATTCTGCGGTGGAGTCCCTCAGAATGAGTTTCCTGATGAAACCCAGCGATGTTAATAATGTATTCCTACATTGTCAATCAGTCTCTGTATTCCCACCCACGCTGGATTCACTCCTCATGGAGCGTTTCAGCGGTTCTCCGTGTCCAGCAGGATCCCGATGACCGTGGCTGGATTGTAAATGAACAGCGAGAATGAGTCAAAGAAAAGTTTCGATGTTCTTTCGTAGTTCAGGAGACATTTGTTTCAGTTAAGTATCAACCTGACTCAGATACTTCTAGAAATCCTTTACAGAATTTAAAGAAGTGAGAGTAGAGGTTCAAAATAAACAATAACAACTCATATTTGTTCTTGGGAGAATCTGATGAGAGGTTTGTAATGAGAATAAGACTTTTTTGCAGACTTTAGCATCTCCATTTGCTATCCCTTTTAGCTCATTGTTGTCTAGCGGAGAGTTTAAAACCGATTCATCACTTTTACTTTTCTCTCTTTCCAGTTGTTCTGAGGCTATATATGGAATGGATTTAGAGACAGAGAATTTATTTATTTTTTGTGAGATTCAGAATATTGTACAAGCTTTTTTTCTTTAATAAGAACTGAATTTCAGTTTTTAGCATTGCATCCTCCTTTTAGCAATATTTGTATATTTAGCCACAAAAACGGTCTATCTTCCCTCCATCTCTATTAGAGGACAGGGCAAGCTGTGTCCATGCCTGCATTCCTCCACTCCTCCTTCAAGTTTAATAGAAACATTTAAGTGACATGCAAAGCTTTTCCCCTTCGTTGAGTTGCTTGTAATGTATTTCCTTCACACATCTGAGGGTCATGTTGCTCCCACGTTGAAGTCAGCAGCTCAGCGGTGCATAAAACAGAGACTGTTGGGAAATTAAGAATGGTGCAAAAAGTCAGTGGATGCAGGACTAATCATGTTTTTGCCAAAACTGACTCGCTGTCGTTAGTGAAGTAGTGACTTGTAGTGAAATCAGATGGGTTGCCAGATCTTCAGATTCAGTGATACTAGCAAACTTGGAGAATCTGTTATACTTTCTTTCTTCTGTCTGACAAAAACGTTCCAATAAAGGTCCAATACGGCTTTAGAGCACTTTAAATATAATGCTCAAGTCACATGGATGACTCTTATAGCACTTTAATGGTGCTTTGTCCTTTTTGGAGCCTAAAAGTGTTTGTCCTCATTTATTATTATTATTTATGGAAATTGCATCTGGGACATTATGCTAAATGTCTAAATATTTCTTTAAAGTCTGTGAGGTTAAGTCTTCCCTATTGGGCTCAAATGAAAATGCAAGCTCAATAATCAGGTCTGAAGACCCTATTGTTTGGGGCGAGACCAAAAAGCACAGGACTTTGTCACTGGTTTCAGGTGTTTCATCTCTATGTCATGCCTGGAGTGCAAGACATGAGCCGAGCACAGCCAGAGAAATGACAAGACCTTATTGCCCGATTTTCTCCTCATCTCATGCCGTGATGTGATGTGTGAGTCAGACCATTATCTCTGTCTGCTCGGCTCTTGCGCCTTTTAGAAAGTTTCCTCTCTCGCTGCAGGTAGCAGCAATTTTTTTTTGAATAGACTACAACACTCCCCTCTTTATGGGTTCAAGATACCCATATTTACTGTTCTCTTCTCTGTTGATTTACTTATGTGTCAGCCATCATTGAAGCAGCGACTGAGGTGATGTGTTGTTCAGATGGATGGCACCCGGAGGATAAGTGTGATATACGAGTGTGCTGGTCAGGAAATGGGCAAATGACTCCATCATACATGACAGAATGTTATGATGAGCTCGATGTTGCAATGTTGCTTGGCTTCATTTTAAGGGTTGGGGAAAGTTAAATCTAGATTTTATTGGCTCTCTGACCTTTTAAGTGGATCTTTTTAATGTCTTAATGAGCTAAACAACCAAAAGCGGTCTCTGCAAAAAGCCTCTGCACAGTCAAACAAATTTATGTGTTAGTCTTTGTGTTCCAAAGTTAAGGCGTCATAAGAATACTGTGATCTCGATGGCTGTTCCAAAAGTTAGGAGCCTCTTCAGATATCTAATTTTGGCCAAAATAAAAAACATTGCATGTGTTCTTTGTGGTAAAAGCAATACCAGAATGCATTGCACCAAAGCTCAGTTGAAAAATACCAGAATGCATTGCACCAAAGCTCAGTTGAAAAAACTCCATCCAAGATGGCAGATGAAGTCAGAGAAATGTTCATATGTATAGATATCCAGATAGGTGGATGGATGGATGGAAGGAGAGAGAGACAGATTGATAGATGGATTGATGGATGGATGGATGGATGGATAGCATGTGTAGACGGGTAGTCAGTGCACTAGGTTTTGGAACGTTGACTTATTATTGACATATTACCGCGCTTAAACTCTGTCTGATTTCAGATCAGTGATTGTGATCCACTGTGAAGCTGGCTGGCTTCTGTTGGACCTGAGTGTCATTAAAATAGTTTCAGTGGTCAAACTGTAAAAAACTGCGACATCAAACATTTACACCTTACACAGTTTGTCATCAATTAGAAATGTCATTCAATCACCCGTTGGTTCATAGTCGAATTAGAGTCACTTTTAACATTCCCTTTGGTTAAACAGTTTGAGTTCCATCTTCTTGTCATTTCAAGAAGTCCAGTAATTGTCTGGTTAAGTATGTGGTCCATTGCTCTGATTGGCTCCTGTACTCTGGATGTTGGAGCTTTGCAGTAATATTGCTGTCGTAATGAGCTTGAGAGGCTTTGTAGAAGAACCTTGGAGTCATAATTGGGGTGGGGGCATCATCTTTTATTTCACCACTACATACAGCACTGGCCTCATTAATGATGGTGTTGTCAATTGAAGAAAACATCTCTGTAACCTTTGGCACCTTGCAAATCAACAAGGCCTTGTGTCTCTCCCAGCAATGCTAAAAACTCACAGTGATCTTTAAATGAATTGTTCTGTCCTCTTGGAAATATGCATGATTGGGACTTCTAAAATCAGCCTTCAAGGTTAACAAGAAAACAAACCAGTTAATAATAACAAACCACTTGGATCTTTCCTTTTATGCAAATCATTTTGTCACTGTCATGCATGTGTTTTTATTTTATATATTACATATGTATTTATATATTTTTTCTACTCTGTTTTATAACACTACTGATATCCTATGCACCTAACACTTTTTGTGCAATATTTTTCTGTTTATTGTAACTGATTGTTTCATGTAAAAAGACTGATAGCCCTTATACTGGAATATTATTAGTTCCCTAGGCCAAAAGAGTCTCAATAAAGATAAATGCACACACTACATTCACATATGCACACACAGGATTCATACATGCACACACATAATTCATAAATACACACACAGGATACACAAATGCGCACAAAATTCACAAATGCACACACAATTAAAAAAGCGCAGAAGATTCACAACTGCATACAAAATTCAGAAATACACACACAATTCAGAAATGCAACTTGGAGTGCGTTCTTGTGATTGGCTAAAAGAAGGGAGATATCTGATTGGTTGCTGATCATTCCCTGCATAAATGCAGTGAAGTTCACAGACCGCAAACAGTTTGTAAATCAAGGTATATTTGCGTGTGCATCAGAAATACATTTCTGAATCTTGTCCTGTGCATTTGTGAATCTTGAGTGCATTTGTAAATGTTGTTTGCATTTCTGAATTGTGTGTGTATTTCTGAATTTTGTATGCATTTGTGAATCTTCTGTGCTTTTTAAATTTTGTTTGCATTTGTACATTTTGTGTGTATTTGTGTATCCTGTGTGTGTATTTATGAATCATGTGTGTGCATATGTGAATGTAGTGTGTGCATTTATCTTTATTGAGACTCTTTTGGCTCCATAGTTCCCTGTCATGCAAATGTAATTTAATTTAATTCAATTGTATTGAATTGTATTGTGTTGTCAGTTCCCTAAAGGCATTATCCTCTAAGTAGTGTTTGAGCTCCAGTAGCTGTTTTATCGAAGTCCAGTAAAGCCTTTTTACAAAAAAAAAAAAAAAAGAATAAAAACGTTAAGAAAAGAAAAACTCCTTAAATTACAGCGCAAATATATTCATTCAGAGTTCAAGAGGTTCTGCATAACAGGAATGACCTGTTAAACATTTGGAAGAAAATCTGGCACGCAGGTCACTGGGGCATCTAACAGCATCATTCTGTATCCCATTACAGAGTGGTTTGTCAGATACGGTCATATACTGCAGAAATATGAGAGAGGAGTAAATAAAAGAGCACGTATGAGTCACTGACCGGAGCCATTATTAGAGTCTGCAATCAAACTGATGGAGGTCATTACAGCTACATTAAATGATATTCATTTAGCACATTAGAGTCAAACAGAGCTGGAGAACTGAGAGGACGTCTGTTGGGAATAAGGTGGGAATAGTCTGCTACTTTATAACAGAATATAATAAGTAGCTTGAATAGGAAGTGAATTAAATAGGGTTGGTTATACGTGCAAACAATAAAGAGACAGAAAAAATGGACACAAATAAATTAATACAAATATCTAAAACCTATAACTGTTAAATCTGATTATTTTAGTGAGTGAAGTGACATTCAGCCAAGTATGGTGACCCATACTCAGAATTTGTGCTCTGCATTTAACCCATCCGAAATGCACACACACAGAGCAGTGAACACAAACACACACACTGTGAGCACACACCCGGAGCAGTGGGCAGCCATTTATGCTGCGGCGCCCGGGGAGCAGTTGGGGGTTCGATGCCTTGCTCAAGGGCACCTAAGTCGTGGTATTGAAGGTGGAGAGAGAGCTGTTCATGCACTCCCCCAACCCACAATTCCATCCGGCCAGAGACTAGAACTCACAACCCTTCGATTGGGAGTCCGATTCTCTAACCATTAGGCCACGACTTCCCCTAAATCATGTCTTATTGAGTCTTGGGTTAAAAGGTTTCTAGGTTGTTTAATTGCAGATTAGACAAATATGGTGTCTTTGTCAAATTGGGGTAAGTTAGATAAACTTAACTCCTTATATATTGCTGAAAAGATTGAAGAGTCTTAATATTTTACTTCACACGAACATTTAAGAATAGTTTTTTACTGGTTTACATTTAGTTTTTTGTATTGTTTTTTTTGCATTAAAGCTCTAGATATGAACTTTTTCTCTGCTGATATAAGTTTTTTTTTTTTTGCTCTGTCACTCTCATCCCATATTGTGTCTGTTTTGGACAGTCCCAAATGAACAAGCACATAAAGTCACATTTTGACCGGTTGACATTACAGATTTATAGAGTGTGTGTCATGATGTCATCAATTCCAAATGTCACTCATTAAAATTTAATTTCCGATCTTGCTAAAAAGCTGGCAGGGATGTGCGCGGCGGACAGGGTTCAGCTCAGCATGCATCTGTCGTCTGCAGAGAGCCGGTGAAGTGATTGTGTAGTTTTGGCAGACTTGGGTTCGCTCTGTGTTTTCAGGGCCAGTACACATTTCTGATGCCAAAACCACTGGATCGTATGTGCTCGCACTCAGCTTGCTAAAGAGGAAGAGGTTACAATGAGCTTTGGGCGAATGTCATAAAGAATTTAGATTTTTGTGCCAAAAAATTTATTTTTCTTCACACAAAAATAAGGAAGACTTAAAGGGTTAGTTCAACCAAAAATGAAAATTATGTAACTAATAACTCGCCCTCATGTCGTTCCAAACCAGTAAGACCTCCGTTTATCTTCAGAACACAGTTTAAGATATTTTAGATTTAGTCCGAGAGCTCTCAGTCCCTCCATTGAAGCTGTTTGTACGGTCTACTGTCCATGTCCAGAAAGGTAAGAAAAACATCATCAAAGTAGTCCATGTGACCCCAGAGGGGCCGTCAGAATTTGTTGAAGCATTGAAAATACATTTTGGTCCAAAAATAGCAAAAACTGTGACTTTATTCAGCATTGTCTTCTCTTCCGTGTCTGTTGTGAGAGTCGCACTCACACAATTTTCATTTTTGACTAAACTAACCCTTTACAAATATGACATGCATATGGAAAAATATAGTCATCTCATCACAGAAAAGAAACATTTTATAGACAGTGCCATCATACTGTATTCATATTTTTCATATGCACTTTTTGATTTTAAAATGCATATTTTTGTGCATTATATAGGCTTTAGTTTTGTTACATAAATGATCAGGACAATTTAGATTAGATATAAATGCATAACTCATATACATTAGTTAGGAAAAAGAAATAATGATAATATATGAATGTAAAATTTTTTTATGAAAATGGTCACTTTGCTAAATAATTCTTAATGGTCCTAGCAAGGGTTAATTTTCTTGCTAGTGTTGCTAGGTAGATTCTTTAGGCAGTTAAGTTTTTAAAATGGGCTTCAAAGGATGAATTTTGAGATTTTAAGTTTTCAAGTGATATATAATTTCTGATGATTTCTAAAGTATGATAGAGAAAAAGCCAACAATGAAGACTTTTTTTTTTTTTTTTGACAAAGGTCAGAACTCATGTTATGATGTAGGTTTTTTCTTGCCATAAATTAATCTAATACTTTTCCTACATAATAAATAAATTATAAAAAAGACCTTTCCAGCGATATATAGTTTGTCATGATTAGATTAGGATTTAATTGTAATATAATGAAGTAAACGTAGGGCGTCCCACCGAGGGGCCGGGTGACAGTTAACAGGTTGCGTTTCTTGTAATGAGTGTAGAAAAGTTGATGTAGATTCAGAAAAAGAGAAAGAGAGGCCATGGGGCAGGGAGTGATTTAACCGCTCACTTGAAAGGAAGCATGTCTTGAATCCTCGGTGCAGAACACATACGTATTTTTAATCCATTGGAGCTGAAGTGCATCACTGACGGACGCCCGACGCGTGATCAAGAGGGCGAACGGCATGAGAAGACCTGTCGTACTGTGATGGCCTGTTCGTCCGTCAGGTTAAAAGAAAGAATTTATTCAAACGAGGTCTTGCTGGAGCCAGCATACATATTCATTAAGAAGAGTGGCATTTGCATTCTGCCAATGTGAGAAATCCCTTTCCTTCAGCCTCTTGTGGAGAAACATAAAGCAGCTTACGGGAAAGTGCAGGGACAGGATGCTGCTTTTAAACCAGGTCTTGTCGAATGAGAGATTTATCCATTTATGAAAATTGGTTATTGGTTTCCAAAGGTAAGTTGTATTTTTGGGATGTTTTGAAGTGTTTTTGAGCGCTGTGAATCACATCCTGATAAGAGTTCAGTTCAGTTCAGTTCAGGTGGTTGCTCTGACTTGGAAACAAGATCTAATGACAGTGTAATTATGTTGGTGTTCGTAGTTACCCAAAAATGAAATTCTTTCATTATTATCATCCTCATTTCAACCCATCATGACTTTCTTTCATAAGGGGAACACACAAAGGAGATAAAAAGCAGCAGTTCTTCTCTGTACAGTGAGTGGAGACAGACACTGTTAAGCTGTGGAAAAAAAAACATAAAAGCACCACGAAAGTGTAATAATAGTTATAGTAAGTTGATTGTTGCACAACTTGTAGTTTGAATATCAGGAATTGTGAAAGTTACTTTACATAAGTTTATTTTATTTTAGTGCATGTTTATATATTAGTTTTAGTTTAACTTGTGTAAAATTTACTTTTTTTACATTTATTTTTGTATATATTACTTTAATATGGATTGCATCCTTAGCTGATAACATTCATCTTAGTAATTATTTAAATTCTATCCGACCAGTATTTTATGCTCACTAAAATTATATTATTTTATTATATTTGTGTTCAAAACAAGGCATATTTATGCCAGTCATTTAAAATATTCATTGACACTGACTGCTGCTTTACAGATTGTGATGAGTGTTTGACCTCGCTGTGTTTCGTTTGGCTCCTGATGCGAGAGGTTAATTGTGTTCTCGCTCAGAAAGTCCTACCTAAACGACACGGCCCTAGGGATGCACGATATTGGATTTTGGCCGATATTCGATATGCCGATATTTTCTAAATAATTTTGGCCGATGCCGATACCGATATCGATATATATACAAATATATACTGATATATTTACAAATATATACTGATATATTTAAACTTTAATTTTACTGAAGAGAAATCCATGTATCTCTTCTGTACTGATTCTACCATAAATTTATTATTTTACAAATGTAGACAGACATTCACATCTGAAAAACAGGTCAATTATTTCACTTGGAGAATATTGGTTTGGCTCATCGGCAGAAATATTCATATCGGCCGATACCCATGATGGTCATTTTAAGCTTTTATCGGCCGATACCGATGTTGTGCCGATATTATCGTGCATCCCTAGGCCCTCCGTTTGAAGAACCTTTCTGTTCTCAGATTCAGACTTTCTGTGGCATCTCTCTCCCAGGACCCCAGAGTTCATTTTCATCACAGACTTTGAGAAATTTATGAAAGGATCTTTTATTATTCTGCACGTTTTCTGTTCATCTCAGCTTTCCCAAATGTAGCGGCACATCTGAATGAATAGCTGCCTTCCAGGAAATTGAATTAGTGCAATCATCAGTCCGGGCATCCCAGCATGCCGCTGAACACCGGCACTGATGTTAATGAAGACTGTGTTTCTACAGGGGCCTAACCTGCTTCTTCAAAGCCTGACTTGTGCATATGGTGTTTATGCCATATTATCGCTAAAGTAAGACTTTTAAGTGATCGTTCTACGAAGTAAATGTTATCCTAATGGTCTCACGACATTTATTTTTCAATGATGCATCTGTTTGCCTGAAGCAGAATGGCTACAGAGGAAACAGTTATTTCATCTTATGAACTTGCATTTGTGTTTTAGGTGAAAATCACCAGAGTCAGCTGCTCTAGCAACAAAGTTTGTTTTTAGACCAGGACAACACTAAACAATCAAACCAGCCTAGACCAGCATGAAAACTATAAGTTTTAAGTTTAAGTTGGTCTATTCTGCTGGGGTTATAACGGGACGTTCATTTATGAGAGCAGTAGCTGATGTGATTTTCAGGGAATAAAACAAGAAAATGAAGAGCAAATATTAACATTACGTGTCTGATTAAAACTATATCTGTGATTTACCATGACATCTTAATCAGTGTTTCCAGTCGTTTTCCAGTAAAAAAAAAATATATTGAATTGAACGAAACACAAAATTGCCATGACATTTAACATAAATTGTGCAGTAATGTATTTAACTGAATTCAAAATATATTGAGACAATAAATCTTGAATTAAATAGATTTTTCCAAAAACTATTATTTTGGGAATTTTATATATATGACTTCATTATAGTTCTGGAGTGATCTACGGCAATAGTGTTTTTGTCTTGTTCTACAGTAAAAACATAAATTTACTGAAAAACAAAACATTAAGACGTTTAGTGACAAAAATGTTAAAATGTATATAATTATATTAAATTAAAATCTATATTAAGATAATAAACTTTTAATTAAATTGATTGATTGTGACATTATTGTTTTGTTTTTTAATTAAAAATTATTTAAACTTGCATAACATTCATTATTATCGCATTTATTGACAGAAATGTTACTCTATAAAGTCTATATATCATTTTTATTTAATTCATGACATCCTGACATAATATATCTCAAATTAAATATATTTAACCTAAAAAGAGTAATACTTGTATTTATCTATTTATTTATTTTTGGGTCAATCATATTTAGTTCAGGAGCTGTGGCTCTTGGAGGTATTTTTTCCTGTTTTGTCAAACCAACAAAGAGTACATTAGATGATTTTTTTTTTTTTTAATACAATATGTTTGCAATTTATAATGACATCTTAACCAGTGTCAGATTTATCTTGTTCTCATTTACATTTACTAAGAAGCAAACCTTTTAGAAATGTTACAGTATATTGTCTATATATAATTGTATTTTTACTTTCACCCATTGAAGACTGGACTTCAGTGCATGCAATCAGATATCATGTACTGTATAAACAGCAAGGTCCACTCATAAAAGTGGCAGCCGTCTGGCCTTCACAAAACATCACAACTGCTTTCGTTCAGCTGGGGAATGCTTAATGAAGCAGGCTATTTTATTATCATGTCCAGGGAATAATCATGTTGTTTTATAGGGAAGCATGAGAGGATGGATTGCGTTCGTGTTTATTTCTCTGCTGGATTTCTTTGTGAATTTGAGTGCCTTGATTTGCGCATGCTTTTCTCCCCACTGCGAGGGCTTTGCTCCACACCAGTCTGTGGAAGAGATATAAATTGTGCATTGATTGCTTGTTGCTGGAGTGTATATGCCGCCTCTCTGTCAAAAACAATATCTTCATATCTCTTTTCTAGGGCCAAATGTGGCTCTGAACATTGTGGACACCCCCATATAACAAATTTGATGAGACGCATATGATTTTTTCCGAAGCTATAAAGATGAGGTAGATGAAGTGTAATTATGATGCCGAAATCAAACCTGAATGACAGGTACAACATCACAAAATATGCTTCACTAAAAAAAAATAATGCAACAGTTCAGATTTAGTCAAGCTTATCTGAAAACAAGCACGTCTTTATGATTGTAGACAATTTTATCAATGCATGCACAACAAAATATAATTTTCATTATACGTATTTTTGTCTTGGTTTTTGGTCAATTTAGACATTTACTGAAAAACGAAATTGCATAATAAATTAAGACATTTAATGAGGTGTATTTTATAATGTCTTAATATAGTTTAGATTTAGTTCAAAACATTAAGAGTATGTCTTGAATTAAATATGCATGCTTTTTATGCATGCATCTAATTAATGAGGTTGTGCATGTATTAATTTTATTAATTCGTATTTATAAATGCATATAAATGTACACATTTATTAATGCATTTGTGAATTTCTGTGTATACGGATTTATTAATTTCTTTATTCATGCATTTATTTACAAATTTATGAATAAATCTGGCAAATTTACTCTATGTTAGACTAGTTTTTGTTCATTGCTCAATAAGAAAATAATTTCATAGTAGTAACTCTTTTGTGAATCAGTCTATGCTGTTCAGTTTTGTTTGCATCCAGCAAAGACAAAACAAAGATGTCTGGGCTATTTATTGTATTTTTTATCTCATCACATGAAATTCAGACAAGAACACAAGAGTGTTCTGATCTTATATTATTTGCACAAACTTTAGTGTGAATGAAAATCCTGTAAAATATAATTTTCTTTGCTGTGATGCTGGAGATCGAGCAGTAATAATAGCAGGGCATGCGGTGTGCAGCTATTGTTACTAAAGAAAATGTGTTTTTTATTTCTTTTAGCATATATGGCAGCGCATAAAGTAATTAAACTCTGTTAGTCATGACACCCTGTGGGTGTGAGGTAAAGCTGTGTTTAGTACCTTTAATACCTTGAAGGTAACTCATAAACTCTGATTTATTTACCATATTTTTGATAAGTTACAAAAGCTCTGGTACATTATTTTGCATTTTGTGTGTGTGTGTGTGTGTGTATTTTTTTCTAGTTGCCCTGGGGTCAGAACCATAGTGTATTGTGCATTTGATTAAATCCCATGTTTTCATACCTTTTCCATAAAACAATGTTTCAACTGCTTTTTTTCTTCCAAATATTGGTAGCATAAAACTGCCCAATAATGTCTTCAGCAGGATTTTTAAGACGTTTAAATCAGAAAGTGTCTATGCGCACCTTCCTGAGAAGATTTAATGGAAGATGATCTGCAAAGCCTAATCGTCTGCATCATGTCCAAGTGTGTCATGGTGAACTTCCTGATTTGATCCATCCTTCTGTCTGGTAATTTCACCAAAAATGTAAATTGGCTGAAAATGTATTCACCCTCAGGCCATCCAAGATTTTCACACACAGACTTTCACTTCACAAGATGTTAACTGATGGACTGGAGTGGTGTGGATTACTTGTGGATCATTGTGATGTTTTTATCAGCTGTTTGGACTCCCCTTCTGACGGCACCCATTCACTGCAGAGAGGATCTATTGGTGAGACTGATTTCACTATTGGTGAGATTGAAGGAAGGGTGATTCGTAGAAAGGCGGATGTTCCATCCTTCAAATGACTCCATCCTTTAAACACTGAATGCACTTTTAATGGAAAGTCATGTGTACGAAACTGCCGATTGTTCCCAGTTTAGAGAATCATTTGAATTATTGATTAGTCTTCAGAACATCTAAAGTGCATCATGTGGACATGTTTCTGTATTTCACGAGCAGCAATGCTTCACGCTCAGTATAGGCAGTTAGGCTGGCAGCTGCAGAAGAGCGTGTTCGGTTTAGAGAACAGCAAACACGCACTTAGGCAGAACACACTCTTGGCATGTTGACAACACAGAAATTATGTTGTGTCACTCTGCGTTCATGGTTCTTGACATTTATCCTCTATTACATCCCAGGTTCTAACCTAGGTGTCAAAGAAAAGAGCAGGTGGAAATTAATATAGTGGGGAAAATAATCCAGTCTCTCTCTCTCTCTCTCTCTCTCTCTCTCTTTTTCTATATATATATATATATATATAGTTCTGTCCGTCAAAAGAAGTGGCAGTTAAAATATTGTCTTGATTTCCAGTACAAATATTCTTAAATCAAAAGACATTTACTTGAGTAGCAAAATTATTTAACATATAAATTCTTAAAAATCTAATATATATGTTATTATATATTTCTTCTGCTCATCAAGCCTGCATTTATTTGATCAAAAATAAAGAAAGAAAAAATTAATATTGTGATATATTATTACAATTTAAAATAATTGTTTTTAAATTTATTATACTTTTAAATTATCATTTATTTCTGTGATGCAAAGCTGAATTTTTAGGATCATTATCACATGATCCTTTAGAAATCATTCTAATATGATGATTCATTATCAAAGTTGGAAACAGTTCTGCTGCTTAATATTTTTTCAGAACATGTGATACTTTTTAGGATAATTTGATGAATAAAAAAAAAAAAAAAGGAAGCTATGTTTTTAAAATATAAATATTTTGTAATAACAATATACACTACCGCTCAGTAATTTGGGGTCAGTAATTTTTTTTCTTTTTTTAAATAAAATCAATATTTTTATTCAGCAAGGATGTGTTAAATTGATAAAAAGTGATAGTAAAGAAAATATATTATTAGAATATATATTATTAGTTTTTTTTTTTGAATAAATGCAGTTCTTTTTAACCTTTTATTGATCAAATATATTAGACAGCAGAACTGTTTCCAACACTCATAATAAATCAGAATATTAGAATGATTTCTAAAAGATCATGTGATCGACTGATGTTACATGTGACACTGAAGGCTGGAGGAATGATGCTGAAAATTCAGCTTTGCATCGCAGGAATAATTTTTTTTAAAAAGTATATTCAAATAGAAAACTATTATTTTAAGTTGTAATAATATTTCACAATATTACTGTTTTTTTCTGTATAAATATATATATAAATATATATAGCAGATATAAATATGAATACATATTGTAATATACAGTAGATATTGACATGTGACTGCAACAAGTTCTTAGTTTACCTTAACTTACAATGAGTATAATTTTAAATGCACTTATCTCATGTAAGACTGTGAATAAAACTTATTGTATGGAAATCCGTTACCAAAACAGAATAACAAAATGTAAAAACGTAATTACAACTTTTTTCTTAGATTTTCAAGATGCAAGCACAGAATTGTGCAAAAAAATTAATAAATAAATAAACAGAATTGTGAGATGTGAACAGAATTCTGAAAAAAAGTGATTCAATTGCCTATTAATATAATGATTTGAATTTTCATTCTCAAAATGGGACTTTTTATCCTTAAACATGAACTTTATTATTTTTATATCACCGTGCAAACTTCACTGAATCTCCTGATGCCAGGACTCTCAAATGTTCACCCTCCTACCACAGCAGCGATGAAGAACGGGTTTAGAAGAGCTGTAAAGACTACACTACTGTCACATCACGATCACAGATTGCCTGAAGCGTCTGACCTATAAGTGAATTAGTGCATACGGTCTCTGCTCCGAGCTCTTTTCCAGTAACCATGAGACCATCGGCACTGTTGTGCAAAGCTGTCATTTCAGCTGCCTCGTGTCTGCTGGGTTTCTTCATTCTCTCAGTAGAGCAGAAGCAATCAGAACGGTGCATCGATCTCCCTTGTTCAAGCTTGCTTGAGGGATTTTACAGAATGGGTGCTTCTCAGACGGCTGAGAGCTGTCATATTCCGCTCTGGAAATCAGCGGGAGGAAAGGAATACTTCACATGCTGGTGCTCAACGGGGACGGAAGGAAGTCGGAGATAGCGGATAGTCTGCCGGTATCTGAAACTCACTGTTTGACCTTAATAAACCAAAGCAAATGCCAGCACAGCTATCACGGGCTTCTTGTTCTTGGTCACACTATGTTGTCTCCACAAATAACCGTAGCTAAACTAAGAATGGCATTTGTTCAATGCGTCCTGGCAAACAGGGATCAGCGCTTGGGGATTCAAGTAAACACGGCGTGTGTCCTGTAGAGATGAACGTCTGCTGGTTTTCAGTGTAGTGATGTTGCTTCAGGTGGATGTCGAAACACGAGTAGATTAACAGAAGATTGAGGACTGTATAATGTTACCAAGGTTTGGTGGAAGAGACACTCTCTTGGTAAGGCAAGGGTAGCATAACGTATTAAATTGATTGTTCACATGAAAATTGAGAAATTAATCAGAAATAATTTCTCACCTTCATGTTGTTCCCAATTTGCATGCTGATCTGATTTTCTTTCCTCTATTGAAAACAAATGGTGATAATTTGAAGCTTGTTAGAGCCGTGCAGTGAAAGTGGACTGTGATTGGTTCTGCCAAGCTATACAAAAATGACAAAAGGCACCATAAAAGTCATTCAAATGCTTTGAGTGACTTCAAACTACTTTTATGGTGCTTTCATGATGTTTTTTTTCTTTTTTGAAGGGAGATTGGCACTAAAAGTCACAAGTGAGAAACTATGTTTATAAATCTATTGTCAATATAATATTTTCTCCTCTTAACTTTATGTACACTACCATTCAAACATTTTGTATTTTAACTTGTTAATTCTATTCATCAACATTTCAACATGAATTGACCAAAAGTGATGTTTAGAAATCTTTTATAAATTGTTTTAAATAAATGCTGTTCTTTTGAACTTTTTAGTGAGTTGAAGATTTTATTATTATTATTAGTAGTAGTAGTAGTAGTATTAGTATTATTATTATTATTATGTAGCATGATTTCTGAAGAATCATGTGACTCTTGATAATTCAGCTTTTCATCACAGGAAAAAAATACATTTTAAAATATATTCAAATAGAAAATAATTATTTTAAATTCTAATAATATTTCGCAATTTTGCAGATTTTTTCTTCTTCTGTATTATAAATCAAATAAATTTATAAGTGACTTTTTTTCAAAACCATATAAAAATATCCACTGTTATTGTAACAAACACAGACGCTTGGATATTCTGCATTGCTCTACAGAAGAAAGAAAATATGAGGGTCGTGGAGGTAGACGGGAAAGACGCGCTAGAATAAAACGTGTGGCCTGTACATCATCAATGAGAGAGATGGGTATAGTACGAAGGAATACTGCAAAGTTTTGAGACTTCTTCAGCTGCAGGAGATTGCATTTGAGTGGACAGTAAAGCAGTGGAGGAGAAAAGAAGCAAAGAGTCCATGAAAACAAAGCAGTGGGCAATCTCAGAGCTTTCTTTGTAATTGTACTTAAGCGCATACGTGTGTGTTAGATGCCAAGGAAGCAGCACATCAGTATAAACAGCATAAAGCCAGGCTATAACGTTCATGACGTCTCAGAAGGTAGATTGATGCTGATTGAGATGCAAGCCTGAAGATGTACACCATATGTGGTCTAGTTTCCAGGATCATGACCTCTAAACCCGACCCTGCTTTGCAATAGGGATTCAATGTGACATCAATTACGAAACCCCCTCCTGAGAGCTTTATTTACATGCATAGCCATCGACTGTTCATGTTGTTATGCTACTTATTCTTCTGAAGTATATATAGTATGTATTTTGTGCATAATAAGCTCATTTTCTGTATGCATACTTGATTGACCTGCTACTACACTGCATCTTATGCTCTATCTAAAATGAAAAGAGCGTGACTTGACCTTACATTTTCAGTCTGATGATGAGTAATTTTCTTTATTCTTAAACATAAAAGTTTTAAAAACAGGTTATCATAGTGATTTTTAAGAGTAAAAAACTATTTTTGGTTCTGCAAAGAACCTTTCAGTGATTTAATTCTTCAAAAAAAAAAAAACACATTGTTTTTTAATAAATGCACCTGGTCTTATGTTGAGCAATTACTTATAATTCTAAAGAAATCTTTAGCCAAAAACATAGAAATTCGCTCAATTTATCTAGTAGCTGTTCAATCATTGTATCAGATATCAGCGTTCGGTCCGGGGACTTGTCTGGATTTAAACAAGCCAATAAATTAGCAACAGATAAAGTCGAGCTCTTTTCTTCAGTTTCCCTCACTGCATATCATCTTTAAATATATATATATATATATATATATATATATATAAAATTTTTTACATGTATTTTGAACTGCTTGTGCATTTTTAGGGTAATGCCCTGGATAAAAATTGAACTACGTGAACAGGTTTTGAAATATGTGTTGTTACACAGTGCATATCATTTACATACTATTTTAAAGTAGTATTTAGTAATGAGTATTTTTGTATTACATTCTGAAGGCTTTTTTGCTCTACACAATGATATAGCACATGACGGCTCGATTATGTCTCGGTTTCGATCCTTTCAATGATCAAACCCTGATGGTCTCCAGTGATTCAGTCTCTTCAAATGTGACTTTCTTTTTTGTGGATACAGACCACATTCGTAAGATCCCTCAGAGTAATTGGTCAACGGATCCCCGTCTGTAAATGTGTCTCTCATAACATAACAGACTCTAAAGGTCTCAGAAGTGTGAAGAACCAAAGGTCCCTGCTTTGATTTGCTCTTGTGAGTGAATTGTGACTTTGCGTTGCAGACGAATTAGGCAGGGGAGTGCGTTCGCTTGTGTTTTTGCCTGTTTGGTTGTTTCAGGCAGAAATCAGATCACTAGGAAAGTGTAGACGGAGAAGATGGATGATTGAGGTGTCTCTCATGAGTCATGATTGTAGCACAAACAGTACTGGATAAGTAATTTAGGATGAGTTTCTACACTGAAAAAAATGCTACGTTCCTTGCCAACTCTAGGATGACCGAACTAACTATCGAATATAGAAAAAGTTTGCATTAGATAAAAAGTCAAATGAAAATTTAAAAAAGACAATTTACAGTAGTATCAGTCATTTAAAATGTAAAATTTTACATAAAAAATTCAATTAAAGTTAAAAATATTGTAATTTTTTAGACGATTTAGTATGTATATATTAAACAAATTAAGTAAATATTAAACCGCAAGAGCTTTTGGTCAAAGCATGGAGACTTTTTATGACAAACATTTATTTTATATTTTAACCCTATGCTCTTTTTGTTGAAGTATACAACTTATTAAAAAAATATTGGGGTATATTTTACAAGAAAATACCAATTAAGTCTTGCTGCTTAAAAATTTAATGTATAATGTTATATTGTTGTAAATTTCTTTAAATTGGCACTTTCCCGCAGTGAAAAAACATACACGTGTATATATAAACTTTATGAACTAAATAAGGTCCAGAAGCTGTTTTTGTCCTTCAATTTGTTTTTTTTTTCTCTTCTTCTTGGCCTATTAAACATGGCTAATAATGAAGCATTTCATTCTGTTGAGTCATTTATTTAATGAGAGCACTTAAAACAATTGTGCATACTTGAAGAGTAACCCTTATTTTTTTTCTTGCATTCTTTAAAATTTGCCTTTAGCAATTTTTTATTATTATTATTTTGTTCAATTTTGTCAAGCACTGTCTGTGCCTGCTAGTTATACATATCTAAAGACATGACATTACCCTGTAATAACATTAATGCAGGGTTCGTAATGAATCACGACCCATCACTCTGCAGTTTTGTGTATTACAAGTCACTTAGTGAATGCATCTGTTAAATGATACGTAACATCATTTCCCACTTTCCTACTCTCTTCATTAATCAGTCTCATCAGAGTTCAAACCGCAAGCCTGACAGAATATTGCGTCCTTTAAAAATGTCAATATTTGAATTGCATAGTGAGACTAACAGAGCAGCAAACTCTACACCCCAAAAATCAGCATAAGGTACGGAGTGTTGTCGATGGAGGAAGTAGAACTTAGTTTCAATGCTAATCGACTGACATGTTCTTTCCTTTCTGTTCACGGCACATTCACAGTCTTATTATATGCACTGAAAAGGAAATATTCTCACTTTATATTCAATTATATTCAGTTGTGCACCAGCAGGGGTTATGCACGGTTATTCTGTCATAATGGAAATGAATTTTTCATGTCTCGTAAGAGAGAGTCATTTTTGTAAGTGAAATCATAGATGTAGTTTCACTGCATGTTTTCTGCTCTTTCCCTGATTGGGATGCATGTTAATGATGTTTGGCTGGTGTTTTGACTGGATTTGTCTTAACTAGCACCAAAAATAATGTAAGGGGATATTTTGAAGAGCACTGGTCATGGGGACTGAAACTTTCAGGTTTTAAAAAATGATGCAAAGGCACCATAAAAATAGTATAAAGTATTCCTAAGCCATGCAGTAGCTTTGTGCATGGAACAAAACTCAATTTAAAGGCAGTATTAATCTTTCCAATGAGTCAGAGAGTTGACCTTGGCAACCAGTTCAGTATGATTCATATTGTTTTTGTGAACTGATTCAAAAGATATGGTTCAAGAGTCAGTGTCAGTGTCTCTTTTTCTGGTCTCATGCTCTTGCTAAACTGCTGCAAGGCTTCAGAAAACTCTTTTGGACCACTTTTACGAAGACACTTTTTGGCCTTTTTGAAGTGTGAACACTTCCGTCCTCATTAAATGTATTTGCATGACCAGAATCTATGTAAAATTTTGTTGAAGTACATCTTTAAATGAAATAATTACTACTGACAAATGTTGAGTATTTGTGTGGTTGAAAATGTCTAGCTGGACGCTTGTATTGTCTTACGGTCGGTTTTTTTCTTATTTGTTCGTGCAGGCAAGTCTAAACCTGCTTTAATAGTTGGACACTTGATTGGGATTCACGCAGGGAAATGAGATTTTTCTCTTTCATAGGTTTGCTTTCTGTCAAACTCCTCAGACAAAACAAATCCCTCTGATTCACTGATAAGTGAGCACAACACTTGAGAGAAACGGACGGTGTCTAGAACAAAGCTAATGGGTCAGAAGGATTTATAACAGGGATTTACTGACCTTGAGACCGTAATGACTGGGAATCCACTGTCGGTCACTTTTTCGCTTCAGATTCCAGTGTAACTCCCTAAAAGCCTGTGGATAATTGATCCGTGCCATAGACGAAGCCTCTGGCCAGTGTATCCGTTACCAGCCCAACTCAGAAAGCATGACCTCAATGCTTTTCCCAACAAGAGTAAGCATCACTGTTTAATTGAGTCTTTAAGAACGCATGTTAGGAGAGTTACTGTACTAAATCACCAAAATCCTGTCTCAGAATCCAATTAGACATGGTCCACCAAGCAAGAGCGAAGAGCTGTCTGTTCTTCTCTGTTGTCTAAGGCTCATTTCTACCAGATGCCCCACTTCAAAGTCTTCCGCAGCACCGTTTCCAATGCGCCTCTGGGTTGCAAAACACAAACTTGTCTTTTTTAAAGCCACGATGGAGTGTCGAAAGAAGCACTAACAGTATTTTTTTAGGACAAAGGGAACGGCTCTCTGAGCTCATGCTGATGCAAAGACTTATGGCGCTTTCACAGCTCCGGATCAAGTGTGTTTGATGTCAAAGTTTGGTTCGTGTTGTTGGTATACAAGCTGTTATTTCTCACAACTATCATGCACACCAGCCAACCGAAGCGAAGTCAGTTTTGTTCATGAGTTATATCTCACAATTCCAACTTAATTTTTCATAATTCATGACTTTGTATCACATAATTCTGACTGAATTTTCATAATTAACTTCTCAATTTATTTCTAATAATTAAGGTTTCATATATCATAATTTTGACTTGGGTTTTTCATAATTGACTATATATCTGGACACATTTACACACATATATACACATACTGTATGTAATTACACATTTATTCTCATAACAAGGCCTTTAGGCATAAAATACGCTTCTCTGGTTCAGTCCAAACAATTGAGGTCTTCACTCAAGCCGTTTCAGTCCTGCATTAGTGCACAGAAATGTTCTGCATCAAAATGATTGTCGTGTTCTTCATGCATTTATCATTTCTCTGCATGGGCAGTGTATGGCAGTGAATGTGTGGTGTGAAACGCATGGCGTCAGGCACGCGCGTGTGGGTGGATGCGGGTTGTATTCGAACACCTTTGTGATGTGTGTGTGTGTGTGTGTGTGTGTGTGTGGGTGGAGATGTTGAATAAACACGTTCCCAAAGCTTCTGTGCTGCTTTCATGAGCAAGAAACGCTCCCACATTTGATGTCTGGAGGAACTGACGACCGAATCACCTCATGCGGAAAGCGGAGGAGGTCAGCTCCATGGGGAAACAATACACATAGGATATTAAACATTAGATTTGGGTATTTTTTAAACTGCCATTCTGAGTTGTATTGCACGTTATTGGTATTACCCGATATCTGCCCCTTCAGGAAGGGTTGGAAACCTCTCTGGGGACAAATCCAGGTGAGCTTTCACCACCTCAGTGGTCCTTAATTTCTGCGAGCGTAAAAATTTCTCAACACGAAGAAGTAAGGCACACTTTTGTTGCTTTATGGATGGTGTAATAAGCTACAGTAATAAGGATTGTGCTGCCATGAGTTTGCCATTACCGCCCTGAAACGTGCTTTGTCACTCAGGCACTAATGTGGAATGAATCAAATGAATCAAATCTCCATTAACCATATGTCTCATGACTCAAGTCAAGATGAATGTTTGTGATTTTGATGTTTGCATTTTGCTTAAAAAGCTCAACATGCATCACCGCCAGAGTGACTGACAATAAATCCACTTCATTGAGAGTGTTTAGTGACTCTTCCTGCCCTGGGCTTTGAGCTTGTTTTGGGTATATGAGTGTTTTATTTACTGGATTGTCCAAAAAGTACATTCAAAAATGCCTTTGAAACTCAGAAATTGCTTGTAAGTTTCACAAATAATTTCAAAGAAACAGCACTTAAGAAGTCATATTTATGACTGTATCTCATAATTCCAACTTTCTCATTATTGTGTTTTTTCTCATAATTACAGATTTATGTTCTCATAATTCTGACATTATATCATAATCCTGTAATTTTTATTTTTATTAATTGATTTACTTTTATAAAAAAAATGACTCTGAAACAATATTTACTCGGAAATTACTAGTACATTTTAAAGAAATGGCAAGTAACACAATAAACTAAATGAGAAAATCTGAAAAAAAAATAATTTATCATAATGATGACATCAAATAATGACAAACTTTTTTTCTCATAGTTATGCATTATGCATCTAATAACTCCAAATGTATTTTGTTACATATCATTAAAAAAAAAATCATAATTGACTACATCTCATAATTCCAACTTTATTTATTTTTGTCTGACAATTCTGAATTCATTTCTCATTATGATTTGATATCTCATAATTCCGATTTTCTCATCATTTAATTTTAGAACTGATAGCATTTTCTTGTAAGAGAGTAAATAGTTGCCTTCGGTCAGCCACAGAACCAAACTGCCATCAAACAGAAAGTTAATAACCCAATGTGAATTGTTTTTACTAAGGAAAAAAAATCAGATTCCCAGCAATGGAAATAAATGACAGCATTAGCAGGCCCATGTGTGTGTTTGAGGGGCAACATGCGAGGCTGGATACAATTAGATAATTCATGATTCATAAAGCAGTGAAAATCCAATCATTAAAGATTAGCAGAGATGCTGGAGCTTCTCGTGTCTATGATATAAGAGGGATCATTTTATTACCAGACAAGCTGCTTAAATGACTTCAAACTGCTGCTTTTTACAATTAGAGAAGTCGCGGTGCACTTTGAGTATTATTACAATGAATTGTTTTGAAGGTTTTGAAGTGTGTGCATGACGGCTTCACAGTTATTCTGCCAGTTCTTTCAGAACTATAAATAAACTGGGCATATTTGAATGCAGTCATTCATGCATATTAATTGTCTAGTGACTAATTTTCTTGAGTTTTACACTTAGGGCTCATGCATTAGTCAATGGTAGGCGGAGCTGCTTATCTCAGTGCTCAAGCCCCAAATCTTCCAGCTCACTCTCTGCAACATGCTGCAATGCTGATGTCTGCTCATGCAACAATTTATGAGCTTCAGTAAAGCCAGTGTTTCTCTTCCTTGCATTTAGCTGAGTACGAGTCCCTGCGCTGTATCTGCTATTGAACGCCGAATAAATGGAAAGGCACAAAATGCAAAAGGAATTTGGTGTATTGAAAAGCCACCAAGAATGGAATGCTAATTCATTGGCCTTTTGATGTTTTCCCATTTATGGCACATAAAAGCCTCATTCTGAATTTGGAAAGAGATTTGGAGAGACATCAGTGAGTTAGAAAGACATGGTTTGGTAGCGTGACAGTAGCTTAGCTGTTTTCAGAACAGTAGCTATTCTTATATTTATCCAACAGGCAGCGTTTTAGTGTGATGAAAGCATTCATTGCTGTTTTGATCATGTTGCAGTGAGATAACTAATGTATGTAAATATCATTCGATAGGTGTGTATTTTAGAAGTATGTGTATAGTAATAAAATGTGTAAGATACACTACCATGCAATAGTTTGCAGTTGTACGTTTTTTCTTTTGATAAAAGTTTCGTATTCGAAAAAAAAATGATCAAAAAGTAAGAATTGTGAAAAATAAACTAAGAATTCTGACTTTTTTTCTTGCAATTCCAATTTTACATTTCACCATTCTGCATGTACATTTCAAATAAAAAAGATTTTCCCTCTCAAAATTCTGTATAAACCCCAACAATAATAATAAAAAACATTTTTAATCTCACAACTTTTTTCTTGCAATTGCAAGTTTATATCTCACTATTCTGTCTTTTCTTTAAAAAAAAGGAGTTTATATCAAACACTTGTGCATTATACATTTACAATGGTGAGTTAACATCTTGCAACTCAGAAATTGGATTTTAATCAATCAATCAATCAGTCAATCAGTCAATCAATCACAGAGTTTTAAGCATCATTTTACAGCATCAGGATCAGATGGTCCTTCAGAAACCATAATTATAATGTCTTTACTCTCACTTTTGATCAATGTAATGTATCGTTGCTGAATAAAACTATTAATTTCTTTCAAAAAACTTAAACTTTGAATGTGTTATATCTTCAAAGCTATGTTTTATTCATAGTGTCACAATCTGGCTTTAATGTAGCATAAATATTAATAAATACCTTTTGTGGCCAAAAAAAAAAAAAAAAAAGAAACAAAACAAAAATGGCAGCTAATGAGTTAAATGACTGTTTCTTCTGTAGTGTAGCCCCAAGCAAATATTGCACACCATAAACTCGCAGGGCATGAATGCAACAGATTGGTGATTACCATTGTGAGGGGCATTAATTAAGGCTAATTAGTATTTGTCATTGTGACAGAATGTATAAGGAGTCACATTGGTTTGGCACACGGTGTCATGGCTCACTGATGAAAATTCTGGCGCTCATTAAATGGACTGTAACAGAAGGAAAGCCATCATTCACCCACGTTAATGATAAAATTAAACTCTTGATGGGTTGGAGGCGTATATATTACAGTTAACATAAAATATGAAATATGACTCTGTCCATCTCAGTATGGCCTGTCAAGACCTGAGTTTTGTAAGTATGTTGTGTTAAGTTTGAGTAAATTATATGAAGCACCTGGAGGCAAGATTTGACTGATGGAGTCAAAGGCTATAGAATACCCAAGACCTGTCACTCGTATAGTTTTGACTGGGGAAATATGGCCACTATATTAAAGGAAGCATTGCCTTCTGAAAAAAAGAGCTAATTGGGTGAAGTCATTGTGTCGTTAGAAGTCACAGTTGCTAACGAAGGGTTTCTGAAGCAAGCTGCACTGCTATAGCAAGCATTAGTCATATATCATTGGCTACCTATACAGGAGAGAACCAATCAGCTGTGCCATGTGATGATGATGTCATTAGCTCAGATTGATTTAGAACTATTGGACTGCGCCATTTAGAGTTTCATGCCAGAACTCTGTATTTGAGCAAAATAAACAGCATTTATGAGACAGTTGTTGTCAGATTTAATTGGTAACTTTCTCCAAAATGTAATGTATGTGTTGAATTATAATTAATAAAATTATCTCAGTCTTTATTCTGGCAGACAATGTAGATATGCATGTATTTGATTACACTGTCTGAATGAACAGACCCGACTGCATCGCTTGCAAACGGCCGGATTTAGAAAACGTGCGTAGAATGAACATTGCCTGATTCTCAGTATCTTTCTCTGTCTAGGTGGTGTGTGTATCGCACAGTCTCTGAAGATCCCTCGGGAGCCGAGGCCTGGGGAATTCGACAAGATCATCCGCCGCCTCCTGGAGACCCCTAACGCCCGGGCCATCATCATGTTCGCAAATGAGGACGATATCAGGTGTCACCTTTCTGTTCCCGAAAGACATTCCCTGGCTAACTGTCCACTAACCACTAACCACTCTCGAAAGGGTTAAAGATCTCCAGCTGAGAGAAACCGTTTATCAGTGCCTTCAGGAAGAAAGGAAAGAAAGAAAGTAAAAAGGAAGGAAGCTGGCTGTGTTCAGAATATAATACTTGCATAATGAATACTGTTTAGTACATCCTATATACTGCCTATTGTTCATAGTCCTATTCGAAGTTATCCCAACAGGAGTTTTTTTAAAGCATATTTCATATAATATTACTTCAAATTTCGATCATTCAAGTGTATATATATTATATATATATATATATCTTGCAAAGACACTTATAGTCAGTTTATCTGCTGGTTGACCATCAAAATAAGTGTTATCAACCACTAGTTGATATGTAGTGCAGAGTTACTTATCAACAGCTGTCTAAAGGTTAAAATCATAAACTGATATTACAATAAAAATATTTCAAAGCAAATGCCATTTACAAATTAATCTGACCTGTTATCTGACCTTATGGCTGTTTGAGAGAAAATGTATTATTATTATTATTATTATTATTACTACTAATTATTAGTGGTCTTTGACCGCTTTAAGTAAAGTAGCATCAGAAAAATGGCAAGATATGAGACTTATAATACATTATAACAATGAAAAATATAATCCATTGTAAAAGTTGATACCATGTGTTCATTGTGTTATAAAGTATCATACTCTTAAAAGCTATAACTACAAATAAGTAAATAATTGAATATATTAAAACTGTTCTTATGAATATTCAATTAGATGATACAACATATTATAAGGTTTTTTATAATGAATTATGCAAGAATACCCTCATAATGTATTATAAATACGGGCTTCATAGAAACTGTTACCAAATGTAGCTTTGTCAACTAACAGAAATAATATATATATTGCGTACAAAAATGCATTTTTTAAAGTTTTTGTTTTATTTAAGTATAATAACCATGATTCAAATGCACTGCATTGTGTATTACAGGAAGTTTAGTTCAGAAATATTAATATGGTAAATTAAAAATGCTATTCTGAACACAGCCAGAGATGCAGAGCGAGGAAAAGGGGAGGAACAGCTACGATAGACTCATTAACACATTTCCCAGAAAGCACCATCCCTCCCAGCAGCCTCTGCTCAGCTCCCGCCTTCATCTCTGTTGCCACTTGTACATCGTCCAACTTTACTGCACCTTCATACAGATGGAAAGCAATTAAAAATGCTGTAAAGAGAGGCTTTCTGAGCCTGGAGGGAGGGATGTTCTAATTTCCTCCACGTCTTCAGATTGCGCTGGTCTTTCCTGAGCGAGTCCCTGAGGAGGTGCTGCTCTGTGCTTCAAGATCGCACTCAGAAATGTTGGCATTCCTGCCATCTATACATATGTTTGTTGATTTGACAGCTGCTGAGCAGTGCAATATTTAATTTAAGTATGCCATGGAAGCAAATGCTAACTTGACCTCACACTCAAGTTATGTAGACTTTTATAATTAAGAAGACAACCAATTATAAATGTTACTTTGATGCTGAATCAGACCTTTTCATTACATTTTTGTTTTTCCGCAATTTCATGTTTTGGATTTGGTCTTCAGTCGCTTTTCTCACTATATTTGACAGTGACACAATGTGCTAGCAGCTTGACAGCGCTCCTGTCCTCTCTCTCAAATCCCTCTCAAAAAAAAAAATACATTGAGAGTATATGAGTGAGAAGCAGACAGATGGACAAAAACTTCCCAGGGCTGACCATTGAAATCCCCGCTTTAGATCTCCAGGGTCCATCCGACTCTCATCCATGAGTGATGATCGAGAGCATGTCTTTATTTGAATATCAGTCCGTCGGTGAGTTACAGCAAACAGATGCAGGCAGCTCCTGACGTACATTTATCTGAACTGCAGATAAGATACAGCACAGCGTCAGGCGTGAGAGATGGATGTGCTGGAACTGTGTTCTGTTGTTTGAGGCTGATGTGTCTTTGTTTATGTCTGCAGACGAGTGCTGGATGCTGCCAAGAGGAGCAACCAGACGGGTCACTTCCTGTGGGTGGGGTCTGACAGCTGGGGCTCCAAGATCTCACCGGTCCTTCATCAGGAGAGAGTGGCAGAAGGGGCCATTACCATCCTGCCCAAACGTGCCACGGTGGAGGGTACGTACATGTGAAAACACTGAACTCACTCAGATTCTACCGTTCACAAATCTGTGGTCAGTAAGAGGAATTGTTTGGTCAAAAAACAAAAAACGAAATTATTGCACTTAATAAATAAATGTTTTCCATCTGAATATGTTTTAGAGTGTAACTTATTTCTGTGATCAAAGCTGAATTTTCAGCATCATTACTCCAGTCAGTGTCAAATGATCCTTCTGAAATCATTTTTATTTCTTAATATGATTAATATAATTAATTTTGAAAAGTTTTGAAGTTTTTCAGCATTTATTTGAAATGGAAATCTTTGCTGCCACTTCTGATCAATTTAATTTGTTTTTGCTGAATAAAAACACTACTTTCATAAATAATAAAAATAGTTTATAATAATAATAATAATAATAATAATAATAATAATAATAATAATAATAATAATAATAACAATAATAATAGTTTATAATAATGTTTATACTGACCCAAATTGGTGGTGTATGTGACAGTTGATCAGACATATTATGTGTTAGTAACAAGAATAAGCAAAAAGTTTTATATTCAGAACGAGGAGTGAATGTAAATAAATTAAATTAAATTAAAACTTTAAAACTTAGAGAATTTTAAACTGTGATTATCAAGCTGTACGAAATAAAACCTTGTATCATGGTAATTTTAGTAATATTTTGTTACGAAAAATAGTTTTTAGTGAACTCTAAATTATTTATTTAATCAGTTGGAAATTTACGAGTGCCATGTTTATAAAACGAGTGTTAAAAAAACAGTAATAGCAAACTACTACTGAATAAATTATAAAAACGCATGGTAAGTCATGAAGAAGTGTTTTTTCAAGTATTTTACAGTCATCTCAACCGCTCAGTATACATGAATTCATTCATCCTATTATAAACGAAACGCATAAAAAAAAAAAAAAAAATTGCGAACAATTAGCATCATGGTCTGATATTTAATACCACATCCATATAGCGCCAAGTGCATCCAAGTCTCCTGCTGGTCATTGTCTGCACTCAAGTAATCATAGTGCTGTCCCTGAAGCGCCGGCTCTCAGGCCTGCAGGCACCAGCTCGGGAATAGACCCACTAATTACAGCACTTTTGTCAGAACACATTGTATAATTGTGTCTGTGGGGACACGGATTAGACGCAGACATCCAGGCAGGAATACCGGCGAGGATTTGTGCATGCTCTACCACTCCACCAACATAAATGTGTGCCATTTTTTTCAGATGCTTATAATCTTTTTCCTTCACCTCTATCTCCTCAGCATTCGATCGCTACTTCCGGAGCCGCTCGCTGTCCAATAACAGAAGGAACGTGTGGTTCGCCGAGTTCTGGGAGGAGAACTTTGGATGCAAGCTGGGGATGCATGGAAAGCGGCCAGGAAGCCTTAAAAAGTGCACCGGTAAGAAGTGTTTGCACTGGAATCATTATTCTATCTGTTATTCCTTGCTGTGTTTACCGATTCAACTCTGGTTTTAAAGGAATAGTTCACCCAGAAATGAAAATTTGATGAAAATGTACACAGGCCAAGATGAGTTTGTTTCTTCATCAGATTTGGAGAAATGTACATTCCATCACTTGCTCCCCAATGGATCCTCTGCAGTGGATGGGTGCCATTAGAATGAGAGTCCTAAAAAACATCACAATAAACCACACCACTCTAGTTCATCAGTTAATGTCTTGAGAAGCAAAAAGCTGTGTGTTTGTAAACAAATCCATCATTAAGACCTTTTTAACTTTAAACTGTTTCTTCTAAAATATGAGTCCTCTATCCATAATTTGGCTTTCTGCCGTGACAAATTTGAATCAGGAGAGAAATATGCATAGGTCAAAGTCAACTTTATTGTCATTTTTAGCACATTGCATAGCAATGGTTAAAAGCGAAACATAGTTCCCTCAGAGAGCAACAGTGACACATATATACAGATATACTAAAAAACAAAAAGTTTAGTTGAAAGGACATTGATACATACATGGAGTATAACAGCATTTGGAAAATTGAAGTGACAGGTTAATAAGTGTGTTCTTATTAACATTATTATATATGAAATATAGAGTATATATGTACATGAAGTGTAGCAGCATTGATATTAGTTAGATATGCTCTTATATACATAATTATATATATAAACATTAGTGCCTATGAATAACAAAGTATTGCACATCTGTTGTTGCATAAGTAATTACAAGTCTGTGAGTTAGGCAGAGGTGTTGATGTAACCTAATTTGTAAGGTGCTGTCAGATTCTTAGGGAGGGTGTTGTG
Organism: Carassius gibelio; assembly: GCF_023724105.1. Lineage (NCBI taxonomy): Eukaryota > Metazoa > Chordata > Actinopteri > Cypriniformes > Cyprinidae > Carassius > Carassius gibelio. The sequence continues at coordinate 33,732,733 of NC_068374.1, read as the reverse complement.
TGTGTTTGGGGTGTGTGTGTGTGTGTGGGGAGGAGTGTTCCTGGGGTGAGATATAGGTGCACATCAGACTAGCTGTTGAGGAGTCTGATTGTTTGTGGGAAGAAACTGTTTTTGACTCTGGAAGTTCTAGTCTGAATGCTTCTCAGTCTCCTTTCTAGATGAACAAGGTGTAGGAAGGGTGAGAAGGATCCTACATGATGGAGGCTGCCCTCTTCACACACCTGGTGCTGTAGATATCTTCGATGGCAGTTAGACAGTTCCCGGTGATGTGCTGTGCTGTCTTCACTATCCGTTGTAGGGCTTTCCTGTCAGATGCTGAGCAATTTCCATACCGAACTGTGATACAGCTGGTTAGTACACTCTCAATGACACATCTGTAGAAAGTTGTGAGGATAGAGGGGGTCATGCCTGCTTTCTTCAGCCTTCTCAGAAAATATAGGCACTGTTGGGACCATGTGAGGTCGTTGGAGATGTGCAGTCCCAGGAATTTGAAGCTTTGTGTTGTTTCAACCTCAGTGCCATTGATGTATAAAGGCTGGTGTTGGGCTCTGGTGCGTCTGAAGTCCAAAATAATCTCTTTTGTCTTGACATAGTCACACCAGGCTATGAGATGGTTCACTTCATCCCTGTATGCTGTCTCGTCATCATTGCTGATGAGCCCCACAACTGTGGTAGAATCACTTTGGTGTTTACAAAGCAGTCATGAGTCAGCAAGGTGAATAACAGTGGACTCAGTACGCAGCCTTGTGGTGCACCAGTGCTTGTGGTAATGGGCTGGGACATCTGTGTATTAAACAACCTGTGGTCTGTTGCTAAGGATGTCATTTGCACACTGATGTTCTTAATCCAAGTAAAGAAAGTTTTTCGATTACTGTTTGTGGGATGATTGTATTAAATGCTGAACTAAAGACAATGAGCAGCATTCTGACATACGCGTTCTTGTTTCTAGATGTGAAAGGACCTTGTGAACTGTGAATGCAATGGCATCATCTGTGCAGCTGTTGTGTCTGTATGCATATTGTTGTGAGTCCAGAGTGGGTGGGATAAGTGTTTTGAGGTGAGTCACGCACAGTCCTCCTCCTTTACTCTTCCCAGACGCTGAGGTTCTGTCGGTGCATAAGAAAATGAACCCGTCTAGCTGAACCGCACAGTAAGGGATATTGTCATTAAAATTAGGACACAGCATTCCTCATTTCCTGTTGGTTGTTCATTCTGAGCCTTAAGTCCATTTTATTGTTGAGGGATCTTACATTGGAGCAGAACAGCGATGGTACGGCTTGCTTGTGTAGCAGAAATGAGTCAAATCAGACAAATCAAAGAGTCTATCAGAGCTGTGTGCATTGAAACATGAGCTGAATTCCTCAGGAAGTCATAAATCAGTTCTAGTGCCACAAGAACCAAGCAAGATAACCAACCAACCAACTTGTTCACACAACAGCTTTCAACATTAACACCAATAGAACAATTATTGACAATTTTAATTCGAAGAAGAGATTGTCAAATTTATTGTTCGTGATTGAAATGCAACGCTGGACATCACATGTAAACCCAGGAGATCAAGTTAAATACTTGCATTGACTCCCCCCCCCAGCCAGTGAAACCAGACTGAAATTCCTAAGGGGGAAGGGCTTTAAACCTTTGTCTTCACAGAAAAGTCCTTTGCCAGAGAATGGCAAAGAAACCCTTTTTATACATTATATATGGACCAGAATGAACTCAAAAAAGACTTATGAATGAATCATTCCATTGCTTAACTCCATATTCATTTACGTGTAACCCACACATTTGACTATCATGTATAATCACTTATTGTGTATGTCTTTTGATAACTATAGGATACATAGTCATGTCTAGTATTGAAATAATCGCATTTTCTTGCTTGATATTGTCCTGACAATCATTTATTTGTAAAATATATCATAATCATGTTATAGGAATCATGTCCAAAATTAGACCCTGTGAGGCAAGAACCACATGCTTGGTAAGATAAACAAATGATTTATGATACCCACCCCAAGAACATATCTGATTGGTCAAGGCAACATTTGAGGGGTGGCCAACAGGAAAGTTTAAATACTTTGGATACGATTAAATTTTTGCTTTTAGTTCTAGTCTAGCTGCTGCTATTAGCCATGTCGGCTTTTAGTTCCAGCCTTGCTCGTGCTATCAGTCATGCCTGCTTTTAGCTTGTAGCTTTGCTACCTAGCTTTAGCTTTTAGCATCTAGCCATGCGGTTAGTCATCAATGTTCTTTGAGCGCGGTTCCAGCGTGCCTGCCTGCTGCTACTATGCCACGATGAGAAAGAAAACAACCTAGTCTCGTCAAACTTTATGTCTTTTCTTTTCCGTTTGAGAGTTTCGTGTTCTGAGTTAAGTTTTGTAACGTCCATTCAACTTCAACCAGCGAACATGACTCTGCACTTTCAGCCAACGCCCAACAACCACGGGCATCCCAAGACGTCACTTCACTACTGAACTTCCAGCCAATCAGCGACACCGGGATACCCCTTTCAACTGGAGTCCCTTTCACAGCAAACGAAGGCAACGTACTCCCAGATATTTGTTGTGCTGGTGTATCTAATATAATTTTAACCCCATTGAGGAACTCAATGCGAGCGCTAATTACGTGATTGATGGTTGTTCATGTCTATGCAATTTAACGTATTGCTGTTAACTTGGGATTCCATATTTCCATTCTCTTAAACTCATCTTTCCCTAACTTTCGACCTTCCTGCAACTTGTGTGAATGTGTGTGTGCGTGCGTTTATATGTTAGATTAGTTTATATGTCTTAGATTTATCTAATAAAGCCTTATTCATATTGAAAAGAGAAGTATCTTGTGTTTTGTGCTTACAAGTTAATGTCTTAAGCTGCCGATCTTGTTACTGTGCTAATTGATAGTGTTTTCACTATAGTTTGGATATTAGTATCCAGCACAGATTTGATGTTAAACGGCTCGTTCACTGAACCGCAGGCGCGTCTCCGTGAACAGCCGTGAAACAGTGATTCTGTTCAAATTCCCCTTAAAATCTTAAATGATTCCCTTTGAGCTAAATTGACCTGTTTCCCTTACATTTATAATGGTGGAGAAAATGCGGGCAGTTTAATCTAAATTGTGAGCATAAACCAAGTTATTTAATCTTTGTTTTGCTAAAGGAATGAAAGCTGAGAAGCTTGCGAGACTGGAGTGTGTGTTTTGTGTGACGCGTGACGAAAGCAGCGCGCGCCCTCCCGCTTGAATGAAAGGAGCTAGAGGAGACTTTAACTCGAGTCCGTCTCCCCTTTGTTAACAGCAGTAAGTGAACTTAAAAGTAAACATCTGAGATCGTACAAAAAGGTAGAAATTGAGCGTGTTCCTCATTTGTGTAATGCCTTGTTTTATAGCTGATTTGATTTCACTGCGTGTTCCAGTGTCTCAAACGCTATCTCAGTCACTGTTTGCTGAACGGAGCTAAACTGTTAGTGTTTCAAAAGGGATATAAATCGGTGAATAAAGAATAGTTTTGAGCGGGTTCCTCAATCTATTTATCAAAGTCCCCGTATTCATATTTCATATAGTTTGATTGCCAGTGCGTGTTCCACTGCCGAATCAAATTTGATATTCGACTCCACTAAGTTAACGTTAAACATTAGAGAACAATGTTTGCCCATTTGTATCCGTTCACAAAGTGAATGCAATCTCGCGTAACACTGCGTGTGTCCGAGAGTAATTTGAATGGGAGTGTTTTAAAAGCTTGATCAAGTAAATTTTAACTGTGTACCAACAGCGAAGGAAAACTTTTATGTTTGTGTCCAGAAAAACTGGCACGGAGAATCAAATTGCTGAGATTGATATAATAACTACAGCAGGAAGCTGCTATTTGAATTAAGATAAATTTAACTCCATACAAACAGAGTTTAAGTGCCACATCGCAAAACCAACTGAAAGGCGGTGTTGTTATTTGTACAGTGTTGAAATGAGCTGACATTTCATGTAACATGCTTAACTGTATTTGCAACAATGCAACGATTCATGTGCTAATCCACTAGAATGTGTTTTGGTTGCCATAGTGACGACCGTGACCCGGAAGCCTAACGTACTTCCGGAGCAACTCTGAACTGTGCACGCGCAGCGCACAAACTCCGCGGTTTCGCTAAGCTAACGAAACCATTGCATTTACATTGAAGTCTATACTAAAGCCACTAGCCTCGAAGGTTAGCCGTTAGCATTACCATCCAGTGGTAGAATAATGTGTGTTTGGGCAACGCTGACGTGATTTAACCATTTTAAACATCTTAACTAACACTTGTTAGTCTCTTTCTTTTTATCGCTCTCTTTTCTCACTAGACCACTTATTTTCATTTTACTAGAAAGGGAAATACTGACTCACAATTATTAATTGTCAAATTGAAATTTAATTGAAACATTAAATTTATTTTGAATCATTTAAAATTTCCCTTTCAGATCATTTCATATGATCTTTTATTTCTAGTATTCTCTTTTGGGTCTAATTATTTTAGGAATGAATAAGCCTTGAACTTTGGAAGTTAAAGTAAACTTATTCTTCCTAATTTATTTATTACCCATCTGAATATATGCTATTCAGACCTTTACTTATTTGAATGCGTTTTACCCCTCTTCCTGTTTTGGTTATACACTTAACCACTATTGTTTTACGTATTGATTTCCTCTTTTTAATTTCATTTTTGCATATTTTGCCCATTTATTAATTTTTTTTAATTTTCCTATTTCTTACCATTTCTTTTGTGTATCCTAGCCTGGGAACGACAAACCTGAACCCTAAAAGGAGACATTGTTATCCCTCACTACGAGTTCAAATAAATTAGAAAGACAACTCTCTTTCACTTAAAGTTTATTTTGTTTGATTAGTTGTGCAGCAACTAACACAACGCTCTCCTTGTAGTTGAGATAACCGCTACTGAGACTTACCATCTCCGTCCTCTCTCTCCTTTACTTTCCTCTTCTCTTTTTACATTTGTAGGACATGTAAGAACCATCAATCAATTCTGAGTGAAGTAAATACACAATCGTGCCAAAGACGACGAATCATCCTTATGAATTTGATTGTAATCATCCTCTCATTTGTTCTTCCTAAACTCCCTACATTTGGAAACGCAATCCAAGTTTTAGCATCTCATCCAACGTTGAGATCAATTTAATAGAGCAACTGTCACCTTTGCTGACTCCCTGGTGAGCGGTCCAACTGAAAGGTGTACGGTGTCAATCCTGTCAGACTAAGAAAAGAGATATCAGAATTATTATTGTATTCTTTTGTCCAAAGCAAGAAATATAATAATATTATTTACGTTTTTGATAACATTTAATTGGAAAAAATAATTTTCCTCATTTGAAAAACTGAAATTTTGCTTGTCATTTGAATTTGTTTTTCACCTCTGTCTCTCTTTTCCTCTTCCTCATTAGAGTGACAAAGTCTTCGCATCTCTAGTCTACTTAGACACCCTGAGACCAACACAGTCATCACCACATTTCACTAGTGGTTCACAGTCACTGATACAACACTTAGTTGTCCCACCACACATATGCTTTTACTCCACACAGATCTGTGTCAGTCTCTCTTCTCCCCAGCGTGCCAACATGCCGCAGACTGCAGACCCCATTTCCCATGGGGAAGATGTGAACATTTGGCTGAGAGGCATAACAGACAGCCTCACTCCAAAGACATTTGAACTGTTATTATTTTTAATAATAATCCTAATCCTGAGAAGATTCCTGACACAAGATTCAAGCCAGAACAACAACCACGAGGAGCTAGTCAAGATCATGAGCTCACTAAGCTATGCCTTCACAACCCAGCTGAAACTGAGCGACAAGCACATCACCCACCTTCAAGAGGAGCTGACACGTGCTCAACGTCGCATAGACAAGCTGGAAGTGAAAGTTCAAGATCAACTCAAAGCACCCAGCGAGAGGGAGCAGGATACAACAGAACAAGTTAAGAAGCTCCAAGCAGCCCTGGCAGCAGCTCAGCTCGACCAGCGACATACAACGGCTGCTCAGAAAGACCTGGTAAACAGACTCCAGTATGCCGAACAGCTACTGGAGAAAGCCAAGATAGACATCAGAAACAAGAATTCTGAAATCAGTGCTTTGAAAGACCACCTTGAAAGGTACAGAACTGAAACGGACAATCTGACCCAACAACTAGACGATACCAACGATGAGCTCTACATGGTCAGAAAAGAACTCCAAAATGCTTACAAGCACAAACTAGAGCCAAGGAAAGAGAAACATCTCTTAACCTCATCACTGCTGAGCAGAGCAGAGTCCCACGTCCAAGAACTGGCATATGACGAAAGGAGCGAAGGGCCACAACCCAAAACCTCACCTGCCTTCGCCACACAACCCTTTCCTGCCAACGAAAGAAAACCTCCCGTCCAAGGCCTTGAAGCTGCACACGGGATGACCATCAAAGACCTCAACAAGCTGTCTAAAAACATCAGCAGGTTCAACCCGAACTCCACAGAGAGCCCCGACATCCAAGCTTATCTGTGAGATATCGAATTTCACCTGGAAGTGAGACCTCATGTGACTGACAGAGACTGGTTATACCTCCTTAGAGCCACGTCCAGTCCCGAGGTACGAAACTTTCTAGATCGACAGCCCAGTCAAACCAAGTCAAACTACCAGCGACTTCGTGAGGTCCTGATTAAAGAGTTTACAGACCCAGAGTCTGAACATGGACTGTTAACTGCCTTGGAAACCAAACAAGGTCGTCAAGAGACTCCACAAGCTTACTACAACCGACTCCGACAATCCTACTTTGGTGCACACAACAACTCTGACCTTGAAGAGGATGTGAACTTCAAAACCCTCTTCCTAAAGAATCTGCACCCTGGAGTCAGTCACCATCTAGGTGTCATGGCCTGTCCGAACTCCATGACCATCCAACAGTTGCGTGACCTAACACAGAAGGCCTATAACAAGCAGAAGTTGGCCTCAAAGAAAGGTAACAAAACCTCCACACTCTTGAACTCTGTCAACAAAGACTCAAGCCTTGCACTGGACGACACCCAGTAGCATCACAACACCAGAGTCTTCCATCAAGAGCACAGAGAACGTGACGCCCATATCCACGACCGCTTTCAGCCCAACTGCTGGAAAAATCCATGGTACCAGCCACGCTTCTCAAGAAACCAAAAGGATAACATCTGGAAACCTAACCAGAGATCCAAAGGTAATCACCTGACTCATCCAAGAGCAACTCGTGTGGGTAAGCGACAACAAAACCCGCCTCAGCACCACTCAGACATGCACAGTGCTGAGTATGCACAAGAACATAACCGCTTACCATTAGAAGACACGGAACAAGTCATGGAACAACTAAGAGAGTTCCTTCAAGACAATTTACATGCATATGACCACAAAGTTGAGTCATGCTCGCTGTGACCAGCGACAGAACGGAAGGCCGGTGATCACCTGGTGCACCACATCAGAGATGACAAGCACCTGTTCAGCAACAACCCAGAATGAACAAGTCTTTCACGGCCAACTGTTGATGAAAAATCTGAGGTACTAAAGGACATCACCTCAGTCACTAACAAACTGTCAAATGAACTCCAACTCCAAGTTCCAAATTCCCTGTCTGTGCAACAGCAACCACCAGAGCACAGAAGGTCAGAAAGTCTGCTACAGCCAGAAGGCATCACAAGAAGAATGCAACATAGGAGACAAGTTTTGCAACTCAGCTTCACACAGCCATGCCAAACTGCCTCCGACTGTCTGCTAAAGAACTTCCTGCCTTGCTGGACTGACCCCTCATTAGACCATGGACACGCCCTCATCCAAGCCAAGGATGCTGAGAGCCAGTCTTAAGTGACATGCTAGAAAAAGGGGGAGACAACACAGACTTGAACAGATCTGACCACACATGCACTACACCAATAATACACAACATTACCTACACCCAGAGGTAAACACATCTACTGATAACACAGTCAACAAACATATTCTTCCCACAGGTAGAATATCCAACTTTTAGCGTAACAAAGTTACACATACCCACCATGAAGAAACGTGCAGCCATCCTCACAATAGGTAGAACACCTGACACTAAGTTAAGGTTCACGACACACTAGCTGCACCTGACATCCTAGCTCAATAGTAGTTGTAACACATGCTAGGAAAACCCACAGCAGCCTTGTTTTGTTTTGTTCTTCTTTTACCTATCCTTCTCCTTCCCCTCTTTCCTGAGTAGGTGAAACGCCTAGACACCCTGCGAGGGTCGAAGGTCTGATATTAGGATTGACTCGCAACACCTAATATCCGCCAGCCACTCTAAACTGAATGGAAGCCAGAGAGCTCCATGCATGATAGGTCAATTCATTGAATTGAAAATGAAATTACTAGAAAACTAATGGTAAACATGTAAAGTAAGACAACCTAGAAGAACCAAACAAAGTTAACCACAAATTTGATTGATGAATCAAAATAAAAACAATTTCCAAGACGATCTAAACTATCCTCAATGTGCTAAACTACATTGACTAATTGAACTTAACCACGTGTACCTAAATAGCCTGATGCCTGCACCAGTACAGTAACTGTCATGGAGGTGTTGTCTTGCTGTTTGCTGTGTTTGTCTGCTTCTTCTGCCTTTGTTTCTCCAGCGATCGACGATGTCTTCACCTAAACACCTCGCCGATCGAAAGGGGGATATATGTAGCAGAAATGAGTCAAATCAGACAAATCAAAGAGTCTATCAGAGCTGTGTGCATTGAAACATGAGCTGAATTCCTCAGGAAGTCATAAATCAGTTCTAGTGCCACAAGAACCAAGCAAGATAACCAACCAACCAACTTGTTCACACAACAGCTTTCAACATTAACACCAATAGAACAATTATTGACAATTTTAATTCGAAGAAGAGATTGTCAAATTTATTGTTCGTGATTGAAATGCAACGCTGGACATCACATGTAAACCCAGGAGATCAAGTTAAATACTTGCATTGACTTCCCCCCCCAGCCAGTGAAACCAGACTGAAATTCCTAAGGGGGAAGGGCTTTAAACCTTTGTCTTCACAGAAAAGTCCTTTGCCAGAGAATGGCAAAGAAACCCTTTTTATACATTATATATGGACCAGAATGAACTCAAAAAAGACTTATGAATGAATCATTCCATTGCTTAACTCCATATTCATTTACGTGTAACCCACACATTTGACTATCATGTATAATCACTTATTGTGTATGTCTTTTGATAACTATAGGATACATAGTCATGTCTAGTATTGAAATAATCGCATTTTCTTGCTTGATATTGTCCTGACAATCATTTATTTGTAAAATATATCATAATCATGTTATAGGAATCATGTCCAAAATTAGACCCTGTGAGGCAAGAACCACATGCTTGGTAAGATAAACAAATGATTTATGATACCCACCCCAAGAACATATCTGATTGGTCAAGGCAACATTTGAGGGGTGGCCAACAGGAAAGTTTAAATACTTTGGATACGATTAAATTTTTGCTTTTAGTTCTAGTCTAGCTGCTGCTATTAGCCATGTCGGCTTTTAGTTCCAGCCTTGCTCGTGCTATCAGTCATGCCTGCTTTTAGCTTGTAGCTTTGCTACCTAGCTTTAGCTTTTAGCATCTAGCCATGCGGTTAGTCATCAATGTTCTTTGAGCGCGGTTCCAGCGTGCCTGCCTGCTGCTACTATGCCACGATGAGAAAGAAAACAACCTAGTCTCGTCAAACTTTATGTCTTTTCTTTTCCGTTTGAGAGTTTCGTGTTCTGATTTAAGTTTTGTAACGTCCATTCAACTTCAACCAGCGAACACGACTCTGCACTTTCAGCCAACGCCCAACAACCACGGGCTTCCCAAGACGTCACTTCACTACTGAACTTCCAGCCAATCAGCGACACCGGGATACCCCTTTCAACTGGAGTCCCTTTCACAGCAAACGAAGGCAACGTACTCCCAGATATTTGTTGTGCTGGTGTATCTAATATAATTTTAACCCCATTGAGGAACTCAATGCGAGCGCTAATTACGTGATTGATGGTTGTTCATGTCTATGCAATTTAACGTATTGCTGTTAACTTGGGATTCCATATTTCCATTCTCTTAAACTCATCTTTCCCTAACTTTCGACCTTCCTGCAACTTGTGTGAATGTGTGCGTGCGTGCGTTTATATGTTAGATTAGTTTATATGTCTTAGATTTATCTAATAAAGCCTTATTCATATTGAAAAGAGAAGTATCTTGTGTTTTGTGCTTACAAGTTAATGTCTTAAGCTGCCGATCTTGTTACTGTGCTAATTGATAGTGTTTTCACTATAGTTTGGATATTAGTATCCAGCGCAGATTTGATGTTAAACGGCTCGTTCACTGAACCGCAGGCGCGTCTCCGTGAACAGCCGTGAAACAGTGATTCTGTTCAAATTCTCCTTAAAATCTTAAATGATTCCCTTTGAGCTAAATTGACCTGTTTCCCTTACACTTGTTAGGGTTAGCCTTTAGCCTGGCTTCAGATCCCCCATGTTTACCGCATTTCTGTTTCTGTGCGCACATTTCTGCTGTCTCAAGCACCGTTTACGAGGGAAAACAGTTCTGAACAAATGGGTTTATGGATTTTTATGTAATAGAATGTGAGAGAGGATGGACTATTTCACTGGATGAAGCTTTATTATGGATTATGGACTTTGGATTATGGAAGTTTCTTCAAACATGCAGCTTTTCACGTCACATAGTGTTAAGTTTTTGTCGGCTGTTTGGACTCTCATTGTGACGGCACCCATTCACTGCAGAGGATCCATTGGTGAGGAAATGATTTTAAATTTCTCTAAATCTTTTCTGATGAAGAAACAAACTCATCTACATCTTGGATGCCCTGAGGGTGAGTACCCTATCTGTAAATGTTTATTTTTGTGTGAACTATTCTTTAAAACAATGCAAAAGTTTTGAAGCGAGGCCTGAATGCAGTGCTTTCGGTGGACAGGAAGTGTCAGGTGCCCCAGCTTGAGCAGTCAATGCAAACCGTTAAAGCCTTCAGACTGACATCTGGGTGACATTTGGACCATTTCCAGTGTCTAACTTCATCACACCTTTCTTTCCTCTCTCCTGTCTTATGAGAGGCCACATGTGACAGTCTAAGAGCGGTTTACACAGAACACATTCCTGCGTTAAAAACAGACAGAGTGCCACACAATTAACAGAAGGCATGTCTATGGTGCATTAACTCTGCTAGTTCCTCTGACATAGTTACAACATCCATTAGACTCAAAATATTTGACCCGCTTCAAGATTCATCTGATTGGTCCATTGATTTACAACAGGCAATCCTTCTGCTGCATGTTTACATAGAGAAATTAACAAATAGTTTACTTATAGTTATGAAATAAAAACATTTACCAACATTTGGATTGCAAAACTTATAAATTGTAATTTATTTTAATGTTGAAAGATTTAATTTAGAACAACAACGAGAATAAACATAGAGTTGAACGTTTTAATAGTCTGAGCATTCTTAATAACAATAATCTTTAATAATAACAAAGCATTAAATAAATAACATTTTAATTATAATAACCTTTACATCTTTAATTAATAATAATAATAATAATAATAATAATATTAATAATAATACAATTGAAATTTCTAGTGCACATTGTTGTTGTAGTAGTGATTTATTTTCCTACTGATTAATGTTTCAAAAAGAAGAAATATGTTCTATACAATGAAATGTTGTATACCAGTGAAGCCAAAAGCTGTGTGGTTGTAAGTACAAATCCATCATTAATAGGTTTTTACCTTCAAACTGTTGCTTCCTGTTAAAATCCATATTGCTTTCTCCAATTAAAAAGTCTGAATCAGGAGAGAGATATGAACCGATCAAGCATCATTCACAATCAACAACAACATATGTTTGTGGATTTTGATGTGTGAGGACAAAAGGGAATGGATTATGATGTAAGATTCATGTTTTAGCTGTTTGGCACTCATCTTTTTCAAAGTTTACATCCTAAACCTTTTTTTTTTTTCATGGCTGAATACTGCATAGACAATGATATGTAAATGACATGGTGATAATATGTTAATAAACTGATGTCTGTGCAGCTTAGTTGTAATTGGAGTTGCAATGCGAATGCTACACTGTACATCAAACATTTATTATTTCAACTGAGCAAGAAAACACCACAATACAGCCTACTTTAGAATACAAAAAGAAATAACATACTCACAGCAGAGCCTCTATTGAATCTACAGTAAAGAGGAGAAGGAAAGTTGCCGTTGAGTGGTAAGAAAGCCATTGTGAGTGTCACAGGATTTTAATGTCTCTGTGAATGTGCAATTAGAAAAGTGCACCAGAGGAACGAATGCAACCCTCGGCTTTTATATTGGGAAACTTCCGCCACTTCTGAAAGAATGTGCTTGACATAATGAACATAATTATACATTACACACACCGCCACCACTCACATTTTGTGACATCTCAGTTCTTCGCAGTATGAGCTGTTTGTCACACTCGAAACACAACAACAGCACCATCAGGAAAGCGGAAAACTTGATCACACTCTTTCTTCAAACACATACGATCACACCCAGCAGTCCTCATGACAGAAGCACACTTTTAACAACTTAGCTGCAGCTCATAAATATGGAAGCTTGTTTCCTCCACAGGATAAAAAATAAAGGTAATTGTGACTTTTTATGTCACACTTTCCCTTCTGTTTGCATCTTACAATTCTGAGTTTATATCGTGCAATTGCAAATTTACTTCTCACAATTCTGCTTTTGTTCTTACAATTGTGAGTTTACATTCAGTTATTCTAATAAAGTAACTCTAACTCTTAGAGATTTTATTATACTGTAATTGTTAATTGTTTACTCTGTTCGAAAAGATTTTAATGTCAGCCAGTTTTTCGCATTGCAGTGACATGCTTTAATGCCAAATACAATTTTAATTAACGCTATACATAATTTAATGTTTTAATATAATGCATTAATCAATGCATGTGTTGGTTTGCATATATGCATCTGTATACATTGTGCATATGAGAGATTTTTGTGTGTCAGATCTGACTTAATTGGTGCATCTTAGTTTTTTCAGGCCATTTCTGTTTGAAAATAATGACTGCGCAATGAATAATGGCAGCTTTACCTGTCTAATTGATATTGTTTTGCTCTCTCATCCACTTCCAATTGCATGTGGAAATGTTATCGACAGGCTGCCAAAGCTAATGCAAACCTCTCTGTGTGCAACACTCCCTCATTTAGTGCAAACCACGAGGCCAGTGTCACACAACAAAGAAACGAAGCACAGCTTACTCATTATGCTGGTCATGTGTGGAGAATCAGGGGACACTGAGCCCAGGGCTGTGTTTTCACAACTATGTTTAAGCTTAATGGAAAAGGGAGAGGTGGGTAATGAAAACTAACTATAATAGAGCACTTTCAGTTTTTGCACATTATATGAAAATTATTTCAAATGGAAATATTTAAAAATTGTACTGCTTTTACTGTATTTATTTGCAGCCTTGGTGACCTTAAGAGACTTTTGAAAACATTAAAAGAACAGTACAATGAACTAAAATAACCAATACTTGTGTGTACTATGAGATTGCAATCAAAAGTATGCCTTCTGGTCATTTCTTTAAGTGCCAGTTCAGTTGGTTGGATATTATAACTATGCAACTCTTCCAGTCTATGAATATATTTCCCAGATGTCCTCTCGTCTCCATCTACTCTTTACAAACAATCAGGGCTGTTTAATTACACAGCGGCTGTGATCCATGTCGCTTGTGATTGATTCCACGCGGCAGATTGTTTTCCATGTTGATGATGCAAAGGTCATGATCCCGCCCTCTTCTCATTAATGCAATCGTCAGAGAGCGTGATCAAAGCTCAAACGCTCTCGGCGCTCGTGTTTGTGTGCTTCTGCACCTGTGGTGGAAGTTATTTGGTAACTAACAGTCCTTGTTTACTCACTCATTGACCTAAAAAGACACCATCCGCAACTTCATTACAGACGAGACTGATGTTTCAGCTCTGCTTCACTGTCTTCAGTCATTAGACATATTGATGCTGGCAATCGATGGCTTCATTTAGGAAACAGCGGTATGGAATGAGTCTATAAATATTTAAAACAACGCTTCTACCTGGCTGAAGCGTGTTGGCATGTGAAAGAGCCTTTTTGTCCTGACAGGACTGTACTAGAGGTGTCTTTTTTTGAGACTGGTATAAAGAATCAAAAACACTTCACAAAGATGCCCCTAAATTTGCCGGATATGCATTAGTGTTGACATGGGCGGTGATGAAATTGTTGTGCCGTTTTCCCAAGAGCCGATCGGTCCCTTCAGCTGCTTGATTGTGGGGATTTTCACATCATACAGAGTGCTTTTTTTTAGTTGTTATGTATGTCTTCTGCAGCATTAAAAAGCACCAAGGGCTTGAACAAGATCACATCAATGCATCGGGTTTCGTGGCTGGCTTTGTGTGTGCGTTGCTTTTGTTTCTTTCCTGTTAATCGTCTGTCAAATGTTGTTTATTTGGTTAAGTGTTATTTTAATATCAATGCGATACTCTTGGAGTTTTTATTCATATTTTGAATCAGTTTATCTGTATATGATAATTTTTTTTGTGTTTTTGTAGTTTTTAGTAGGTTTATAGATTGCTTTTTATTTTGGTACATCAAGTTATTTATCAAGTTATTCAAGTTAATGTAGTAGTTAAAATATTAAATAACTTACTAATCTCAAACTTTGAAACATTTTATTGTTAACATATTAAAACAATTTTTTTTATTCCTCTGACTTACTGTAAAACACTTTTGTCAACATGTTGTTTTTAAAAGTGCATATTTGCTAAATAAAAATATTTCCTAAAAAGTATAATAAAAGTATATAAGTTTTCGTTGGAATAAAAGTATTACTTTTTCTTAAAACGAAAATCTTACTGACCTTATGTCTTACTGTAAACAGTCTTTTGATTTTTAATACTTTAAGGAATAGTGTGAGCAATTTGAGACACATGCATGTTATGGGTCAAATTTAAGGATAAAATATTAAAATATTACTGTTTGAAACTGTGTTGTGTGGGTTGGTAATTTGAGACCCTTCACAGACTGATCTACAACCCTCAAATGTTTCTTCTGAACTCTTTCTGTCACATCTTAGTCATAAAGCTCTGGTTTTCACACTGACAGCGATATGCATTGACAAAGCAATTAGAAGTCATTCATTTTCAATCAGAGCTGGTCATTTGAGGCGACATGAGCTGGAGCAACTGCTATTGATGTGACTCGTTGATTCTATGCAAAAATGATGCAGTTGCGATTAGTTGAATGATATCTTTAACGTTACAAGATAAGGATGAGGTGCTGTTGCAGAACCGTGCAAAAGCACTTTGTTCCTGTTTCTTCTGAGACTCTGGATCAGAATGCAAAAGTGAACAAACTCCCATATGCATCTGATTAAAAAAGACAAAGACATGTTTCTCAATCTCCCTAGATAACAGCACTATTAGCTCTCGCTGGGTAACCGGTGGAAGTTGAAGGAAGTCTGATGTTCTCGTCTGTTCTGAGGGTTTCGTGGTTCATCACCGCACTCTTTAGACTCATTGATCTCTCAGACATAAGAGTGCTAGTCTTCTCAGACAGGAGACATAATGGAGTAAAGGGGTTTTTGACGACGGCAGGTGGTGTTTGGAGTGTCATGCTGTGAATGCTTTTTTCCCATCATGCCCTCAGAAACCCAGTGTCATGCTGGAATTCACATGTTTGGCTTTTATTACAACATTCTCTGGCTTTGGGAAATGCCATTTTAAAGAAGACATCAAATGTAAAATGTATGTGGTGCTTGTATATAAATCTGTCCTAGCAGTGTCTGGACACAACCGCCCTACAATGATAATCCATTCACCCCTTTTTTTTTATCTCCCAAAAACCTAAACAGTCTCAAGAATCAAGCCATTTAGATTTTCTGAGCAGTATGATGTCATACTGCTGAGGCCCCGCCCACGACCGCTTATGGAGTGTCCCGTTTTAGCATATTTCTGATGCTATGTGCCATTTTCTCCGTGGTCAAGCATCTCTAGTGACAACAGTGTCTTGTAAGCAATGCAGATGTTTTGTAGTTGGATGTAAGAGTGAAACTAAAAGTCTTATCTTATTTTCTCTTGACATCGGAGCCACTGAGGACGCAGTGATTAGTTTGTTTTTTGTTGGTGATGTACTACCAAATACACAAAAAACTAAAGAGATGGATAAACGGAAGAAAGGGGAAAATAAATGTTGAAGGTTACCATCATGAAAGCATGTCTTGTTCATTTTTTTGCCTAAAAATCCAAAGAAAAAATAAAATAATTTATAATTTTGATATGTTTAAGAGTCTTAAACTTAGACAATAATTACATTATAGTAAGCACACCAATAATTCGAATGAGTAATATAATTAATTAAGATTTATTTATTTATTTAGTTATTTAGTTATTTATTTATTAAGTTAGTTCATTTTTGTAATTCAAAACATTTTAACGGCAATTAATATGAATTTAATACTTAATTGTCTTAACAGTTTTCATTAAAAATGCAATATGAATATATAGGTTAAATAAAAAAATTAAATTGAAGATAGTGCTACAATCCTTAAATATTATATAGTTAAAAATATTTTATATTTATATAAATCACATTAATGTTAATTTTAATTGTTAATAAACATACATGTCAATAACATACATTTGATCATGTTTTTTTTTTTATTTTATAATAAAAAAAAATTCAATATTTTATTCCAATCACAACAATGGGAAATTGAGTTGGGGATATGTGTTACTGGCATAAAATTATTTTAAATATATTCTCTCATTTTGTTCTTTAGATTTTGTAGAGTAATGTGAACTAGACAAGTTTCATGAGGTTCCTACCCATTTGTGCTTTGCTCATATATATATTTTTTATTTCTCCGTATCGCCTCGTGCACTGAAAGTAATGAATCCGCTCTCTCCTTCCATGCGAGAGCCTTACACAGCTGTGATGTGTAATTTATTACCCTGACCGAGTCCTAATTAAAACCCAGCATCTTCAGCTGGCACTCGCACCTTGCCATGGCTCTGCTGAAACAGGAAGTCTACATAAGTGCATGAACCTGACTTCCTGTGCAGACGCCACACCTGGCTGCTCCGACTGACGAGACGAATCCGACTGTTGTTAGATTGGTGTCAAGAGCTCAGCTGGTCTCGGCTTCCCAGCAAGCCCTGGAGAGCACGAGGTGGCAGAACCTCAGCCGTAACTCTTAATGCGATTTCACGCTCCGTCTTATCGCCAACAATAAGACTAGTCCCTAGTGTCACGCGTGCTTTGACTCTTTCTTCCACGAGCTAAGAGCTTACACCAAGACTAACCTGCTGAAAATTATACAGGGGAGAACGGTTGGAAATCAAATAACTGATGTCAGGATGTGTTTAGCCATTCCTCAAATAAATCAGAGCTGCTTAAAAACAGTGACAGCAAACAGGGCTGCTGCGTGAGCCGTAATGACTCGGGGAAAGAGGGCATCGGGTCTCGGACAGCATGAGTGTCAGTCTCATTCTGAAGTTCAGGAATCCCATCAGCTTCTGAAATGGGTTCAGAAATGTGCTCCCCAATGGCAAACATGATCGGCTGTCTGACACACTGGTTTTTGGTTGTGCAGCGGCTGCATGCAGACACATCATTCTGTCAGACGATGCCTTTTAGGTTTGATTTTAAAGTACCTTATTAGACAACATGTTAATAAAAATTGCATTCTTGCTATTTCAAGCTAAATTAATGGCTTTAAACATTTCTTTGGATATTATTATGTTTTGAGAAAAATGATGCTTCTGGTGTTGTGAAACAGTACCTATTATAATGCAAGTGTAAATTCATTTGAAATGGTATGATTTGGAAAGGCACACATCTCTCAATAAAAGGTCTAACAGCTGAAAATGTGCATCAGAGCAAAAACCAAGCCCGGAGGTCCAAAAAATGTCAAGCCACGCATCTGGGGAAGAATTCAGAAAAAAATATGCTGCATTGAAGGTTCGCAGAAGTATGTAGCCTCCATTATCCATGATGAAAGAAGTTCGGAAACACCAGGATTCTTCCCAGAGCTGGCCTCCTGGCCAAACTGAGCAATCGATGGAGAACAGCTTTGGTTAGGCTGGTGACCAAGAACTAGATGCTCTGGTTGAGCTTTATGATTACCGTATTTTCCGGACTATAAGTCGCACTTTTTTCATAGTTTGGCTGGTCCTACGACTTATAGTCAGATGCGACTTATCAAAATTAATTTGACATGAACTAAGAGACATGAACCATGAGAAAACATTACCGTCTCCAGCCCCCAGAGGGCGCTCTATGCTGCTCAGTTCTCCTGTAGTCTACACTGAAGACATAAAGCGCCCTCTAGCGGCTGGAGACGGTAATGTTTTCTCTTGGTTCTAAATAAATGCGACTTATAGTCCAGTGCGACTTATGTTTTTTTTCCTCATCATGACGTATTTTTGGACTGATGCGATTTATACTCAGGTGCGACTTATAGTCCGAAAAATACGGTATATATATGCAGATGGGAGAAACATTGAAGACACATGAAAACACACGTGGAATTTGTAACAAAGCACCTAAAAAAAACCTCAGATTGTGAGAAACAAGATTCTGTGATCTGATGAACCGCAACTCCAAGCATCATGTTTGGAGGAAACCTGCAGAGTAGCATGCCGAAAGTAAAGTGTGCTGGGGCTGTTTTTCAGGGACTCGTCAGAGGAGGAAAAAACCTGGATGCACCAAAATATTGAGATAGCCTTAATAAAAACCCAGTCCAGAGCATTCAGAAGCTCCGACTGGGCAGAAGGTTCACCTTCCAACAGGACAATGACCATGAACACACAGCAAGAGTGGCTTATAAAGAACTCTGTGAATGTCCTTGAGTGGCCCAGCCTCAGCTTGAACCCAATCAAACATTTCTGAAGAAACCTGTAAATGTCTGCCAGCCCCCATCCAACCTGACAGAGCTTGAGAGGTGAAGAGGTTGCTCTGTTATTATGTTGTATGGAGTGCAGATTGATGTGAGGGGGGAAAAAATAAAGTAGTTGAACATAATGCAGCAACATATTTTTTTTTTCAACTTTAGCTTGACACTGTACATACATGACACACTGGGTAAAGAAAAGTTCATTTTTGTTTAATAATAAAATACAGAAGTCAACCTTTAAAGAGGACCAAAAAAGTTCATCAAAGCTGCCCTAAGACAAGAACGGGTATTATTTTGGTTTTAGAACAATTTTGATGAAAGGTTTTGATGAGAGAAAGAAAAGTGGACAATTGGTGCATATTCAAGACACTGCCATTCATTACGTTTTGCCAGATATCATTCTTTGTATGACACTGTCAGCCTGCTACAAAACTATAGAGAGAAGAAACGGTTTAGTCTTTTAAACTGTTGTTCTTCAGAGATGGAAGGGAAATGTGAGATGAGAAGAAGGGGAATTTTATTTGCGCCACTAACTGACATTTCATTTCGACTCTTGTTGCCTCATTAAGCCGTCCGTCATCCTTGCTATCTTCAGTCACCCAATAAGCGTTCGTTTGTTTCCTCTGCTGCTCAGCGGTGACACAGAAAAGCCTGCACACATGCTGTAATAAACATAAAAATGGGACATTGTTGTATGATTATTGTATTATCACTCAAAGCCACTCAGCTGCAGCACGTAAACTTGTGTATTGTGGCACTGCTGGTGTTGGCTTCTTATGACTAATCACTCATGTTTGTATGTTTCCTCATTTGTAAGAGGCTTTGGATGAAACATCTGCGAGTGAATACATTTACAACAAAAGCCAAATGCTGTTGTGTTCATTGTTGTTCAGAACAGAATGCTAGCTCTCTATTTACCGAATACTGCAATATTAATATATTATGTATACATTTATTATTTATTTTATTAGATCATTATGGTTTATATTATTTGTTATTTATTTTAAATATTAAAACATAATATTAACACGTTTGTTTAGTTTTGTGTCTTGTCATTTAAAACTTTTTTTTAAAATATATTAGATTTTTCGTATATTTTATTCAGTCTTTTATTTTATTTATACTAGATGTATTTATAATATATTTAGGGATGTATTATTTTATAAATTCCTTTGTTTATTATTATTATATAGTACAAATATGTATATTAATATATAATTTACAAATTTATGTACATATTGTTATATACTATATTATATTATACATTTTATAGAATTTTATTTTACTTCATTTTATATATATATATATATATATATATATATATATATATATATATATATATATATATATATATAGTATTATAGTCAGGATTATATTAATTTTATATAATATTTTATAACTGTATTACTTTATTATAAGATTAGTTATTCTTTATACTAGTTTATTATATGTTACAGTATTTGTTTTAAATATTCACCACTATGTCTCACCAATTGGCATCCAGCTAGCATTGCTTTCCAAACATAGTTTGTGAATGGACTGTCATTGTGGAGGTGTGATCACAAATAAACCTGACGCTCACCTTGTTTTGACACTGGGTCTGTTGTATTGTGTGTTGTATTTATCACACTCGGGTAATCCATCTAGTTTTTGGAAGACCAAATGCATAATTTTCCCATTCCTCTGAATGTGCTATAAAAGTGGATTGGGTTTCATTTACAGGAGCCTATTAATTCCTCGCTGACAGCAGAAGCAGCGGAGGACCCCAGGTCTTGCTAATTCACCTTGTCCACTTTTTATTTATACTTCATTGTCAAAAACTGTGGTGGGAAAAGAGAGTTGTTCCCGGAGGCATCCAGTGCTAAAATATACCAAGTTGGAAAGCGCTCTGATGATTATAAGAGAAGTAATCATAGATGCCAGAGCCAAATTCA
This sequence comes from Carassius gibelio, assembly GCF_023724105.1. Classification (NCBI taxonomy): domain Eukaryota; kingdom Metazoa; phylum Chordata; class Actinopteri; order Cypriniformes; family Cyprinidae; genus Carassius; species Carassius gibelio. The sequence continues at coordinate 33,711,837 of NC_068374.1, read as the reverse complement.
ATTTGCGCACAACAACAGCTGGAATATTTGTTCCGAACCGCAGGCGTGATATTACTTTTGCCATCTCTAGAGATATGGAAAGAAATATTTGTTTGGAAAGAACACGTTTTTGCTGCTCTAACTGGCATATTGTGCATCAGAAGGCCGGCGTACGCACCTCCTGGAGGATTTGATTAGCTAATTACTCTAATGAGTGGCTACATTTGAGAAACATTAAATAGCAATTTATTAAGAAGAGAGTTACTGCATATGCAAGAGTGGATTCTCCAAATTAAGCATTTAATGCTGAGCTCTCACACAAGGCTGTGTTTGTTCAAGATGTGTGTTTTGTGTTGCCCGTGCAGGTCTGGAGAAGGTGGGCCGTGACTCCAGTTACGAGCAGGAGGGGAAGGTGCAGTTTGTGATGGATGCGGTTTATGCCATGGCACACGCGCTTCACCGCATGCACAGGGACTACTGCTTCGGATACCCCGGCCTCTGCCCCCGCATGAGCAATATCAACGGAAAGGAGCTCCTCGGATACATCCGGAGCGTTAATTTCAATGGTGAGTGTTTGGATCTTCACAAGTTCACAAGTCCTTCAGGGCTGAGTCTAAATTAAGTTTCAAGATAACTGATAGAAGTTGGTCAATTTCAAGTCAATTTATTCGCCGGAATGTAAGTCTGGATTCTTCCTCTAATGCTTAACAGATAGTTGTAAGTGCTGTTCTACTGAAATAATCATATTTTTATTTGGCACACAATTTTTTTTTTTTTTTAGTTACTATTTGCTAAAAATGTGCATATACAAGTTTGCAGTGTTGTGCTCAATTATGAGACGTGCAAGTGAATGTATTTGCAACACAAGAGTGAACAAATGATGAAAGAATTCTCATTTTTCAACTATTCCTTAAAGCCTTATTCAGTATAATGTGCATTAAAGCCATATTAATGAAAGTTATTATAAAGTGTTATGCCATATTTTGCTATGCGGTGCCGTAAGCATGTCTTTTACTGAAGCAGCTTCTCATGTTTTCCACAGAGTGCTTGTCTATGTACATATTCAAGTGTGCTCACTCAGTTTTCATATTTCTAAGGTCCAGCTTCATTCATTAATCCTCGCGATCACAGATCGCAGTGTGTGCCATTTCTCGGCCAAGTTGCACCACTGGCTCCTCAGTGGCCCCTAACATCATCACACATGCATCAAAGCAGAGAGCAGGAAAATTTAAGGGGTGCTCATATTTCTTCATAATGTGCCACGTGCGTCTTGTGTATAACTTGTGAGGAGAGAGCTGTGCATGATTGACTGTTTCGCTTCCCTTGTGCGCCTGGAATCATGTTGAAACAAAAGAAGTTAAACATTCTCTTTGAAACCATATCAAACGATTCATTTAAATATTAGTTTTGCTCCGTGCGTCTTCTTTACTCTTTCATTTTTCTGTCCCCCAACTCCAGCGTTTTGTTATCATCTGCTTGTGTTTGCCTTCAAGTTGTGTCATTTGCATAACTGCAGTTGAGCGATTAAGGTGGCAGGGCTGCGTGCGTGGGACCATTAAAACCTCATTAATACGTTTTCTTGCGGGGAGTGCGACCTGGGTTATTTGTTCCACCACCTTGCGTTCCTCATGGGCTGTGTTTGAATTGAAAGACAGATACGGAAAATTCACTGATAGTGTCATTAGAGAGAAAGCACTTGTTCCAGTTATTCTACTGTGTAAGTCTGACATGTACTGATTGCACATTTTGATGAATTAATCATTTTAGACTTACGTTTATTAGGATGTGCTCCCAATAATTGTGAGGAAAACGGTTTTATTTTGTCAGAGTGTTAGAATGATTTATGAAGGATCGTGTGACACTGAAGACGGGAGTAATGATGCAGAAAATTCAGCTTTGATCACAGCAATAAATTACAGTTTAAAATACATTCACGTTGAAAACAATGAAAGCCTGTTTTCATTATGGAACACAAACAAAATAAAAAGTAGAAAATAAAGTAATTGTGACTTTTATTCTCGCAACTCTTGGACTTCATACATAAATTCAATATCTACTATTTCCTGAATATTATGAAATTCGAGATGGCCACCTCCTGGTGACGTCATAATATGCAAATTAGATGATTATATTTACACCCTACATAAACTTTCGGTCATGCCCAACATTTATCTAATTTAGAGTAGATCTCTATCTTTAAGCCCTTTCAATCCACAGTCTTTTGAAATCTTGATGTCAAAATACAGCATTTTCTTTTTTTCCAAAAAACCCTGGTGCCTCAACAAATTACAATACGTTGACATGCCAATCAGCTAATTAACTCAAAACACCTGCAAAGGTTTCCTGAGCCTTCAAAATGGTCTCTAAGTTTGGTTCACCAGGCTACACAATCATGGGGAAGACTGCTGATCTGACAGTTGTCCAGAAGACAATCATTGACACCCTTCACAAACATTAATTGTCAAAGAAGCTGGTTGTTCAAAGAGTGCTGTATCCAAGCATGTTAACAGAAAGTTGAGTGGAAGGAAAAAGTGAGGAAGAATAAGATGCACAACCAACCGAGAGAACTGCAGCCTTTCTGATTTTTTTTTTTTTTTTAATTTTTATTAAACTGTGCAGCATGCTCACATACATCTTTATTTAAGATATTGTGGTCCATCAATGTGGTTCAATTTCAGTTTTGACTCAATGGTTTAGGTGCAGTTATAGCACAACAATCTACATGGGCTGCATTTCAAGAAATCAGAAATTTGGTCAGATCCAAGAGGTGAATCATGCTGAATGTGTGAATGAATGCCGATTTACATTTCAGTAGATCAGCATTAGGCCTATTTAGAGATTGCATTGCCTTTTAAAGCTGGACATTCACCATTTGTTTTGACGACACTTTTATGGTCGGTTGTTAATGGCACATTCCCAAAGCCAGGCCTCCCAGACTGAAGTCTTCATATGCAATGCTTCTTAAGTGTGTAGTCTGTTCTATTTTATGTTTTCTTTGTAGAATCCAGACAAAATTATCCCTACTGTGAGAAACGGCATAGTAAACTAACCCTATTAAGTGCCTTCTAAGTTTAGTCTAGAAAAAAAAAAGAGTAGATATTTGCATTTTTTTGCTGTTTGACCATACAAAACTCCATGGCATGGCATTAAAGTGTTGCTGTTGGTTGGTAGGAATTAGGACATTAGAATAATGAAAATAGTCTGATATCATAGAATGTCAATATTAATATTTTGTGATGTATTAAGATTGTATAAAAGACAATTCCCCTTTCAATTTTCAGTACCATAATATTTTTTTTATTAAAAACATTTCATGTATTGCCGTACTGACAATTAAAAATAAGTTTAATACATAATAATATAAATAATAATATAATATTAATAAAGATAATAATAATAATGTGTGTAAAAATAATTGTATTAATTTTTATCAATGTTAAAATTATATGCTTTAAATAATGTGAATACAGTTATGGGAATCTAATAAGAATTATTGAGAGTAATGGCAATAGCAAAAAAAAAAAAAAAAAAAAAATAGCCAACCAGAAAATCTGAATGCATTGATAATTATGATTTCATTTAAGGGGTTTAATTTAATTGTCATTAAAATAATGTCACCACACACACACAACTACCTCCATTTTATTTGTGTAAAATAACAGAGAAAAGGAAGGTAACATTCACACAGTCTTGTGTTATTGAGTGGTAATGGTTGATGGATGTGCGATGTCTTGGCGTTTGGCCATAGCCGATATCACAGGAAAAGCGAAAGGTTCCTCATTAAAGCGTCTGAGTCCACTGATACTGTGGAACGATTACATCTGAGCGCCGGTTGAGTTAAGTCACCTGAACTGGAGCTCTCTCATTACTACCCATCACTGCACTTCCTCTGTCCCTTCACAGACCACACACGCTGCTTTAACTGCTAGCCAGTGTGTGATAATGAACACAGCGCTGACCGATTATGATGGCCAATGAGAAGAAATGGATGAGTGTGTAGAGGTCCAGAAGAGGTCTTTTAGAAGTGTGAAGGGTGGTAATGTGTGCACATGTGTGAGTGACAGGTGTGTTTGTGTGAGATGAAATGGACAGAGTTTGTGAGTGCATGAAATACATGTTTGGAATGTGCACTGCCTAATGCATTAAAGTTTTTAAAATAGTACATGAAATGGTGCACAGGATGCTTCAGTGAGTAGGATTTTACGTTGTTGTCACATGGCACCTATAGTGTCCAAAGTTCATTTTTTGTTACACCTTCTAATGGAATTTGAAATAAACATACTAATAAATATTTCTTACCAGTCCCTCCAGAAAAACGCGATTATGCAATCGCCTGATTTAATGCATAATCAGCCAAAGGCCGCATATTTATGTATTTTTTCAAATACGCCGCTCTTTTGCCGCATAAATCGCAGATTTCAGAAAGCAAAAAATGCGGGGCTAGCTTGATTTCATAATCCCTGTATTTTCGTTGCAAGAAACTCACATATATATTAGCAGAATGTTGAAAAAAGAAAAATAATCGCAAAAGAACGTGTAATAGATAAATAATAGAGAAATAGAGAAAAATAGGTGATTCCCCCAACACCCCTTTCTCACTAGGCTACTAACACTGTTGTAGTTTCATTCAGAAGTTGATGCAACTTTACATTTGTAAGATTGCACTTTTTTGTTACAGAACAGTACCAAAAACTTACAGTTGTAATTATATTAGTAGTATTTAAAATAATTTACGTTGCAGTAAGAGATTGCAACTTAAATATTCTGTGATTTAGTATGCTCGCTTATCATAGGAAGTAATAATAAATTACTCTTTACATTAAGGTAGTCGCCTAGTGAGAAAAAGGTGTTGGGGGAATCACCTTTTTTTCTCTTTTTCATCAAACCGCAGTTTTCGGAAGTTCTCGCAATATAATTTGGCTCCACTGTCATGTAACAAATCAGGAAACTGCTTTGCGCTTTCTTTTGCGCTTATTTTTGTTGGCAAATAAGAATGATTTGTGCGCTTAAAGTTTCACCCTGATTTCACCGCGGGGTTTGCAGATGATGTTCACGTCACGTAATTACGTCACTTCATAAGGTTCCCATGGCAATAGGGGGGAAATTTTTGCAAGTTCACGCAATTTCATCGCATTAAAATTGCAAAAATATCCTGCATATTCCATCGCATTTAAGAAAACGTGCTGCAAAATCAAGGACAAAAAAAAAAATCTTTGTTTTTCTGGAGGGACTGTCTTACAGGCTATAAACTGTATTTAACTTTCTTTTTTTTTCATTTATTATTATTATTATTATTAATTTATTTATTGTTTCTGCGGTGTTCTATTTAGTTGTTAGGGTGCTCTGGTTCAGTTGCATATTTAATGCATGCCGACATCGGTAGAATGCATGCTAGTATGCCATTTCAAACATACCCATAGCTCAGTATGTATGCACATGCAGAAGCTTCAGAAGAGCGGACACAGAATCAGTAAATGGAAGTTGATACAAAGGCAGACGTCCAACTTGGAGCATCACTGCCTGCCGCCGAGGGGTAATCGGCAGCTCAGCCACAATTACACCCGCTCCAGTGGCTCTCTACATACGCTTATTTTTAGATTAGTGTTGTGAGATGGACAGAGCGGGAGGAGAGATTGTGGAATTGTGCATTCAGACGAGCCGGGCAAAAAAAGTGATGATAATTGTGTTGTGTAAAACAAATCCCCTTGTAAGTTGAGGCAGCGTGACGGTGAATCTTAAAATGAAGTGCGGCAGCAAGCATTTAACTTCATAACAGAGCTCTATACTCTTCTCAAATTATTCTGTGCTGAAATAATAAAGGAATGGCCTTAGGAGGTGTATTACATCATGTTCACAGAAAGAAATCCTCTGAGACAGGCTGAAATGAGAGTAAAGGCAGTATGTTTGACTTGCTTAAGAGTTAATTACATGTTTTAGGTTGTTACTATGGCATTCTGGGTAATTGCTACAGTTTTCTGGGTGGTTACTACTAGGTACTTGGTAGTGTACTCTGGGTGGTTGCCAGGGTGTGCTATCGAGCTACTAGGGTATTTGGGGTGGTTTCTAAATTGTTGCTAGAGTATATGGTGTTCTGTGTCCTTTCCAAGGTATTCTGGGTGGTTAACAAGACATTTTAGGATGTAATTATATTTTTATTTATTGGTCTACTTCAAAACAGCCTGCCAGCATTATAATGTGCATATTAAGTATGTTGCTCAAGTATTAGCGTTTTAAATATGATCCTAAATATGTGCAGTCGTAACAGTGATTTTGGCCGACAGACGCAGCAGGTAAGACTTGGCAGAAAGGTTAATCCCACTGAGTGCTCTATTGTTACGTCTGTCCGGTCTCCTGTAATCCTCAATTTCCCGCTGCCCCGGTCCACCTGGAAAGCCAAGCTTTGATCAGTATTGCTGGATAAATTCAGAAAGCTGCTGCACCTTCTGTGCCACCATCCTCGCCAATCACGACAAGAGCATGAGAGATTTCTTATGCGGGAAAGGATCAGCTTGCTGTTGCTAGATTAATAACAGAATAATCTAGCATCACTGATTGCACACTGCCTTATTTGCTTGCGTTATGCTGATATGCAGTGGCAACAAGCTCACGGTAATCTTAGAGAGCTGTAACCAGCTTCGCCGTACAGGGAATGATGTTTGCACCCTGGAGCAGAGATTTGAAGACGATGGATGTTGTATCTTACAGGCAACGCTCACATGCACATCAAACACAAAACACTCAGCGTCTTGGGTTTGCAGAGAGAAGCGGTATTTTCCTTCACTTGATGTCTCCTTAAATAAAAGAACATGGCTGTCTGGATGCTCGCTACACAAGCTGTTGCCGAATCTGGATCATTATATTCTCTGAAAATATTGCTTCTGGAGGCATTGGCCTCCTCTACTCCTACTTTCCTTCATTGTGGACAAATCAAAGTTTATTTATTTTTTTTTTTTTAATATAAAAATGGGATGTGTCAACTGAGGATCATGAAAGGTGTGTACCTGTGTCTAAACTCCACACAAACGATCCCCTCATCAGCCTCAAGAGCGGCTCACTCGCTGTAATGAAAGGCGGTGAGGAGGAAGACGATGGCAAAGTTGTTGAAAAGGAGTAAGGCTAATCAGTGGCTGGAATCCTGAAAGGCTAAATGTGCAGACCCCAAGGAAACAAAAATAGGAACATCTTATTAGTGATGGTTGCAAGATTTCTACAAACTCAAAGGATCAGGGGTGTAACAGCTTTTAGAAGAGAATCTTTGTTTTAAGAGTTCTGTTTCACTTGGCTGCAGTGGAAAGGAAATAATTGTAGCCGGCAGTGTTTTTAAACAATTTTAAAAAGCAGTGGACTAAAAAAAACCATGCTTTGTTTTTTTTTGTTTTTCATTTTCCCTCTCACCAAGCAAATCTGATTATCCTTATATATTGTATCCCTCTCAGTTTTCAGATTCAGAGATTAAACGGTTCCATATTTGCAATATATATGAATGATCTTTTTTTTTTCTTCTTCATTTGGGCAGTAAGCAACCACCTGCTCAGCTTACATGGAACATTCTCAGAATTTTGGCTATTGTGAAAGCTTTTCTCAATATTATAAACAAATGTTTTACCAGTAATTAACAGAACATTTGTTCAATGTTTATGTTTTTTAAATGTAACTCCTAACTACTTGTTTCTGAACGTTTGGAAAAACATCCAAATATAACCTTCCCATAATGTTTGCGAAATAACATTTTTGTTTTGTTCATAAAAAAAAGCTATTATTTCAATCTTTCTCCTCCATAGAAAATATGTTTGTTAGCTAAGTGTTAGCCACTCTGTCAACCAAATAGAAACCAGCTGATAAACACCCTTGCAATCAGCCACAAGCATGGTACCAAATTTTGTACCATTCAACTAAATATATAAATAAATAAATAGTTTTTTAAACATTTTTTTTAAGTTGAATGATGAGTAGTTATAGAAATGTTGTTTTTTAAATGAATGTTTTATAACGTTGATTGGATTTAAAATGCAATCAATTCACCATAAAAAAAAAAATATATATATATTATTTTTATTTACGTCCTCTTTAATATAAGAGACTTTATAACTGGTTTTTACATTTTGGCATGTTTGTTTGTTTTTGGGTGGTTGAACTTGAACTGTGCTTTTCAAGACATTGCATGAAGACATTAGACTTTTAGATTACTGGCCAAGGAGATGGTTTTAGAGTTTTAGTCTGTTACATATTTGAGTTGAGATGTGCATGGTTCGTTGTGTTTCAGGACTCCAGAGAGAGAGTTCCTGAACCGTTTCTCTGTTTAAGTCTACTGTTTTTCTTAAGCAATTAAATTGCCACATTATTTTCTCTCGCATGCAGATCCTAAAGCACTTCTAAAGCAGGGGGTTGTGTCATTACATTCTCATAAAGAAACATCAACTCCGTTTTGCAGCTCCAGTGTTCATTTACATAATTCTAGGTAATTTAACAGGTTTGAAAAATAAACCCAGTTACCCAGTTGAGGTTCTCAAAAATTGTAGTTTTAGGCTCATATGCGATCAGTTTGATTCGAAAATGGAAAAATGAATTTTTCTCTCACCTCAGATATCAGGCTCAAATTGTAATTCATGTTTCCAAGAACGAGAATGAGAAACAAATTGCTTTGTCTCAGGATATTTGCCATCTCATCTAAAACCTACTTGTCCTTGCATGTTCTTCTGCAGGGCATCTGTAATTTAAGATGATGGGTCGAAAGTGTCCTTATCAATTTCCAAAACTGATAAGACACTTTCCAAAGATTAAGGGTGTGTAACAATGGTAAAACTTGACTTAGAAATGCTTAGTACAAGTGAATTTAAAATAAATCTTTTCTGTTCTTCACTGAGGCTTTTCATATTTAAATGAAACTCATTTAACTGATCAACCAGGTCTATTAGGGTTTGAGATTGTGTTTGTTCACCTGACCAGGAACATGTTGAATTTCAACTTTATTTAGGAGGATGCAATAAAAAAAAAAGCATTGTAATTATGCTGCAAGACTCTTTAGAGTGAACTGTGTTCCTTTTCATTACATGCAACAACAGCGACCGATGGATTTATCAGTCCTACATCATTTTTCTCTTTTTTCAGTTCGGCTTGGATTTCAGAAGCGAACTGTCACACCAGATCTCCGTGAGTTACACAGAAGCTTTGATGCACAATACAGCAGTATTATTAGTATTTGTAATAATAATAATGGAAGTTTACCATATACAGTGGGATCTAGGAGTCTACACTGACAATCTGTGATTTAAAATATTTACAAATTTTAACCTTGGGAAAGAAAACTGATAAAATGTAACACATGCATAAACATACAACATAGTTTTTAGTTTGTAAAAAATGTTAAATTTACTCAAGATTCTCTCTGAGTCATAATTGAATCATGCTGAATAATGGATCAACATGTTTTGTGCACTTCTTGACATTTATAATGTAACTATTTGTTTAGTTAGGGAAATGTCAGACTTTAGTCTATATTCAATTACGACTTCAGATTTTGGATGTGCAAGGTTTGTTATTGCACTCATACATATTCTGATCAGAGTGGAAGGCCTTTCAGTAAAAGTGTTTATGCACTAACATTTTTTATGCAATCTGAGTTTGTTTGACATATTTGGTTCACTAATTTAATCTGAAATCGGTTTTCCAGATGCAATGTGCATTTTTAGCATGTTATGCAATTGCTGTGATTTTCTGGACAGTTTTAGCAGGTTCCAATGAAGTTGCTGTGGTTTTCTGGGCAGTTTAAGTATGCTGCAAAATGGCTGTTAAGGTGTTGTGTGCATTTTTAGAGCATTATACAGTTGTAAGGTGGTTGCAACTGTGCTTTTTTAACATCATGTGGTTACTGGGGTGTTGTATACATTCTTAGCATGCTGTTATGTATTTGCTAGGTGGTTGCTAGTGTTAACTGGGCAGCTTAAGCATGTTGCAATGCGGTTGCTAGGTTGTTAAATTAAATTAAATTTATGCATTTACAGACGCTTTTTAAAAGCGACTTACAGTGCATTCAGACTATCAATTTTTACATATCATGTGTTCCCGGGGGAATCGAACCCCCAACCTTGCGCTTGCTTGTTTGCTAGCGCAGTGCTCTACCAGTTGAGCTACAGGAAGCTACAGGTTGTTGTGTGCATTTTTACCATGTTATGCAGTTTAACAGTTGGGTGCTTTAGCATATTGCTAGGTGGTTATTATGGCATTTTTGATGAGAGTTCAGTTTACATTTTTGATTCATTAATTTGATCAAAAAGTGTTTTTTCGAATGCAGGTCCAAATTCAAGTTGGTGAAGGTAAATGGATGGAGAGGTGTGGAGGTATTTTTTTTTTTTAAAGATGCTAAGCTCAATAAAAGTTTCTAAATTGTATTACCTTTCCACCTTCTTACCACCTCACAAGGTTGCCATGATTTTTGCATGTACAGCAAGAAGTTGCATATATTACTTAGACCTGCGAGACATGATTCTGAACCCTATCCTACACCACAGAGGTTTCTGTGGAACTATGAGGAATTCACATGTGTAGATACCAGACACCTTGTCTATTTAATTCACCTGTTGGAAATTTTGCATCATCTTATTTTTTTCGATAGGCTTGGGTCCTTTCTTCAGTATGAGTGTGAAGAAAAAGTGTGTAACACTGATAATTCTGTTGCTATTTTACTGAATAAAAAATGTAAGTCTAGTCATTTTGTCATATCCTGTTTTGCAGGAAGTGCAGGCACTCCTGTGGTCTTCAATCAGAATGGAGATGCACCAGGACGATATGACATCTTTCAGTATCAGATCACCAACAAATCGACAGCTGAGTACAAAGTTATCGGGCAGTGGGCAAACAAACTGCATCTTAATGTGAGTGGAAAGCATTTTCTGGTATTCATGATGAAATAACAAAGTATGCATGTTCAAATCAGATATATTAAAGCATGAATGTTTGTAGGAAATCTTATCTTTGCTGATGATGCATGTGACATGAATACTCTCCGGCTTTCATTAGTGAACGGGATGGAAAATAAGCTTGTAATGTTTTATGCTTGGCTGCAAAACAAAATTAATGGAGCCAGAAACGAGCCGTGTTTTCATGGCCAAAAGCTCTCGCAGCAGTGTGGAGATTGAAGCTGTAGTTTTCTTCTACGTGACAGAAAATCCCAGCTTCTCTGGGCTTTGTGTCTGCACAGGTGAGTGGTCGCTTAGCAGAACTGTGATCCAAAATCTTGCTTCTTAACTCCGGTATCAAAATCTCCCCCTAAGCACTTAAACAGATCAGCACAGGATGTGTTACAGAGTGCAGGCGATTTGCATGCAGCTCATTAAGGGCGACTCACTCCGTAAATAAATAAATAAATAAAGACTTCTTTATACTCAAAGGATTGTGGCTCTGAACAAGGTTAACATTTCGTTTTTCGGGGAAAATCATTTTCTCAATCAGTACACACAGCTAATAACTGATTTGCAATTTTTGCTGTTTACTGAAAGATGTGCTGGTCACTTTAAAGGGCGTTGTTTATTTACTGAAACTACTAATAAAACATTCAATATGTAAATTGCCGAAGCAATCTTTTCCATCAGATGCAAAATATTGAGGTTGTGTAAAATTAAATGCAAATTTTCAAAGCAAGTATTCGAGTGGTGTGTGTCTAGGCAATTACTAGTTGTTATGGTTAATTTAAAGATGTTGCAGCCTGGTTGCTAGGGTGTCCTGGGCACTTAAAAAAAAAAAAATGACGTGAAACAAGACTTAAGATAGTAGTGTGACACTATGTTAAAGGGGTCATGAACTGAGGAGTCAAAATTTCCTTGATTTTTATTTTTTATTTTTTACATATAAGATTCTGTAAGTTTCAGAACTCAAAACCTTCTCTTTAGTCCAAAAACATCTTATATTGAAGCCAAAATCACAGGTTGTGGAATGTGCCACTTTATGTGCCACCTCAGAGCTAGAGAAGATCATCAACGCCTGCTTCTACATCACTGCCTGTTTAGCTTCACCCACCGATTTGTACATGTAGTATAAATAAGGAAAGAGAGGTAAACACAGGTCTACACGGAAGCCAAACAATAAAAAATATTTCAGAAAACAAGAAGACACTGTTCAGAGCCAAGTCTTTGCCTTCTTTCTGATCCCAACATTAGGAAAGAGTGGATGAACTTTATTTTTAAGGAGTTTCCAGATCACGTCAGTAAGAATTTGGTCCTTTGTTCACTTAATTCCATCGTGGAATTGTTTTATAAACAAGGCACAATTTCAAAGCAGGATTTTCAGAAAGATTGAAACTAAAAGACGACGCTGTGCAACTATATTGGATCCGAAAGTAATGTCGCAACACACAAGTGAGTGTAAATGTTTTATTATGTGATCACTATTGCTTTGTCTGTTATTACAGATCGTTTGATATGAACTATTTATGTGTTTTAAACCAAAATCACAGCAGCATCCATCTGAAGGATATATCATAGCAGTGGGTGTTTACTTCCGAGTCTACAATCCACCACACCTATTCAAACAGAGCGTACTGATGAAATAGGACAGAAAATAGGTTATTACTTCTAAATTATAATGTTTTTATGTAATAATCATAACATAAAAATATTGCAAACAATTTTGTTGTAATTGTGGAAAACATCAGGTCGTTTAAACATAGGAACTGCACATCGCTTTTCAACAAGTGACATAGTTTGTGGTATTTGATTTCTTTAGCACAAATTATGTGGGAGGAGCTGTGCTGCAACATTTAGTACTAGGGTAAGAGATTAGTTAAAATACCTGATACTGATGTGTATAAATGGCTAGCGTTGATTCTAACAGCGTTAAACCTCAGAAACCCTTCTCACTCCCCATTACGGTTTTCAGGATGAATTAAATTTAATTTAATTAATGCATTTAGCAGATGCTTTTATCCAAAGTGACTTGCATTGCATTCAAGCTAATAATTTTCTCCTAACATGTGTTCCCTGGGATTCGAACCCCAAACCTTGCGCTTGCTAACACAATGCTCTACCACTTGAGCTACAGAAACTGCTTAATTGTGTGTGGTCAGTGTGGCTTTTGTTTCAGACAGAACGGGAAGAATCAAATTAAGGAATTTTATTCTTATGTACCCTTCATACCCATTTATGTGATAAGTCAAATTTAAACATCTGTTCATTTGCAATTTTTGTCCTTTTTTTCATTTTAATATGTCCCTTCTTTTCTCGCTTCTCTAATTAAAGCCAATCTGTTTTTGCCAGACATAATTTGTCTCAAGCATGAATAATTCATTCACGGCCATCTCTGTGCAGCAGGCAACAGTGAGAACCACAGAGCATACGTTTAGAGCTGTCCTTATTTGTCCCGTGGATTGGTCTTGCAAAATAGTTTTTTTTTTACATGCAATTAAATTTCATGCATAGTACTTTGCAATCACTTTTCAAACTTTGACATGTTATTTTTTGAATCTCAAACACCTCTGGCACAAGTTTATCCCAAAATATATCTGTCAACAAAGTTGTGCCCGAGAGCCAAACTGAAGCAGCACTTAAAAGAGCAGCGTTGGCTTTTTATTTTTCACAGCTTTCAGGCGCTAAGGGGCAATAAAGTGATTTCTTCTGCAAATATGACACAACCTACATTTATGTGGGTAATGAATGAGACTTCCTTTGAATGCACAGTTTTTTAATATAACAGCACGCCTTTGGTCTTCGTCTCTGACAGGGCTTTTTCCATTATCCATTGCAAGTGGAGGCCATATGCTGGCGGACAGGCAACCTTTTTAGCGTGTTGCAATGGTGTTCTTGCTTACTCACAAATATCTAAAACTTTGTTGACTATTTAACTGGTAAAAATGTGAAAATCACTTAGAAAAGTAATGTACAGTACATCAATATTCAGTTGGGGGACCAGTTCTCCACTGGTCTAAATGAACGTACACTGTGTGATTTTGACAATGTAGGTCCCAATTAGTCCTGATAATATAACAGTGCACCTCTGGTATTTGTATTTGACAAGACTTTTTTGTCATCCTTTGCAGGTGGATGGCATGCGCTGGCGGACAAGTGACCCCACTCTTCCAGTCTCAGTGTGTAGTGTGCCGTGCCAGATGGGAGAAAGGAAGAAGATCGTGAAGGGTGTATCTTGCTGCTGGCATTGCGAGCGATGCGAAGGCTACCACTTCCAAGCCAGCGAGTTCAGTTGCGAGTTGTGTCCGTATGAGCAGCGCCCAGACCGCAATCGCACCGGTTGCATCCCAATCCCGATCATCAAACTGGAATGGCACTCTGCTTGGGCGGCCGTACCGGTGTTTGTTGCAGTTCTTGGCATCCTTGCTACAAGTTTTGTGGTGGTCACTTTCAGCCGCTACAATGACACACCAATTGTACGTGCATCCGGCCGAGAGATGAGCTACGTGCTTCTGACGGGGATCTTCTTGTGCTACGTCATCACCTTCTTGATGATTGCTACGCCTTGTTTGGCCATCTGCTCCTTCCGAAGGGTGTTCCTGGGTTTGGGCATGTGTTTCAGCTACGCCGCTCTCCTAACCAAGACCAACCGCATTCACCGAATCTTCGAGCAAGGCAAGAAGTCAGTGGCCGCGCCACGCTTCATTAGCCCTGCTTCCCAGCTGGTCATCACCTTTAGCCTGATCTCGGTGCAGCTGCTCGGTGTGTTTGTGTGGTTCGCCGTCGATCCGCCACACACGGTGGTGGACTACGGTGAGCAGCGCACATCAGACCCCGAGAAGGCTCGTGGCGTTCTTAAGTGTGACATCTCAGACCTGTCGCTCATCTGTTCGCTGGGCTACAGCATCCTGCTGATGGTAACATGCACTGTTTATGCCATCAAGACCCGCGGCGTGCCAGAGACCTTCAACGAGGCCAAGCCAATTGGATTTACTATGTACACTACCTGCATCATTTGGTTAGCATTTATACCTATCTTCTTTGGCACTGCACAGTCGGCAGAAAGGGTAAGTGAGATTTACAAAATCTGTAACTAAATGCATTGGTATTCATAATGCCATTACAAGTAATTGCTTTTAATATTGAATACAGCCTTAGCTCTTTTCTGGCTTCTGGTTGGAATTGGCATGAAAACTACGAAGTGACAGCAATTTGCATATGGAAATGTAACATAAAAAGACTGCTCCAAAGAATTTGAGAAATGCATGTTTTTATTAGGAAGAGGCAATATGAATGTTTGTTTACGTGCATGTGAGCTATAGGTTGCAGAATATTGCTCTAGGCTAAAGATAATGAAGTCACCTGCTGGTTCCCCTTTCACCTGACCCAGCAGGTAACAACCTCCAGAAAATTTCACATGTTAAGAAGCTAACCTAAGGAAGCCAAAACCAGGGTTTCATGTTCTCTCAGACTGATAGATATTAGCCTCGGGTGCACTGTAGGAAACAGACAAATGAGTCAGAGGTGATCAGGTTAGGTGGCGACTCAAAAAGCATCTCAGAAATATCTGAAGCTTGGGTGAGCAGGACTTGCAGGAGTCTGGATAGTTCAGATATGAAAGCTCAATCCAATCATTATTTACTCACCCTAATGTCGTCCCAAACCCGTATGCTGTTTTTCAATCCTTAAAAGTATAACATCTATGCAAACAAGTTATTCAATAGTCTTTTAAATGTTGGAACTCTAGAATTGATTTTTCTTTCACTGTGGTTCATGATAAAAGCTCATTACCACACTGCTCTTTAGTCACATTAGCCTCTCACTGTGACTGCTACGCTTTGCGCTAGCCAAGAAAGACAATTATGGATATACCAATTATTCCTTACACTAACAAGCTTATTTAAATTCTCATTTAACACTAGAACTGTGGTATAGATGGCATTCTATTAACACAGACCCCCAACCCATCGCATTACTCAAGATAAGAAAGCAACGACATGAATCACTTGATAAGAAAAAAGGGCATCTTAAAAATATTTAGCAGATCTCATTGTCACACATAACAAAACATGGCCTCAAGTCTGTATTTATTAAACTATTGTCTGATTGGCAACCACGCCAAGCGAAAGGACTTCATAATTGGTTCGTAATGAAAAAGTGACTAGCCCTGAATTAATATCATTACAAAGAGTCAATGTCGTATTGGCTGCAGCATTTGTGAAATGAACCACAGTAGAAAAGTAGATAAAATCCCACCGCCTGTGAAATATTCTTCCATTATCAAGAATGTGCTTTGGTTAATGCCTCAAAAATCAATTTGTGTGGGTTTCCATTGCAGCGACTATTACCTCTTCATTTTACACTAGCATAAAGATATCAAGGCTGATATGATCTACCCTCCTGCATTTGAGAATGGTATCACCTCAAAAACCAATACGTGCACTTTGACATTTCCAATGCAGAGACTCAAATGCAGAATCGTAAGAGTCGATAAAGTGCTGCGAGTGTGCATGGGCAGTGTGCTCACGGCTCCTCAGGAAATCAATGCCTTCCAAAGGCGACTGGTTAAGATAATCTCTCCACATATCTGTCGAATCAAATTACGGGTCTTGCATAAATCACTGGCAGATCATTTTATTGGGTTTTGTTAACTTCACCATGTGACCCGATCCATATGTTTCTCATATAATTGAAATGCATGGTAAATTGATTCAAGCTTGGGTTACTTATAATTTTTTTTTTTTTTTTTTTTAAGGTAAGTTAAGTAATTGAGATGTTATTTTTCCCCTATACGGGCTTGCTGTTCGGTAATCATAAATACTTTTTTGACTTTGGTTTTGCACGTTACAGCAGCACAGTACAGTACAGTAAATGCATGTTTCAAGAGGAAAGTGTGTGAAATAAATTATATTACAACGTTATCTGAAACATGGCAAAAGCTTTTAGTGAACACATTTCTGTTATGGTTTATCATATGACCAGATCTCCATTCAGGGAGCCTAATGTGTTTCTCATATAATTAAAAGGCATGGTAAATTGATTTGAGCTTGGGTTATTTCGATTTTTTTAAGGTCAAGTTTGCTTTGTATTGATGTAATTTAAGTGAGTGAGTCTATGTAAAACAATATAATGCCGTTAGACGAGATGTACATTATTAACAGTCATGAAGATGTTTTTTTTCTTTCATACAGCGCTGTTTTTTGTAATTGTAAATGGTTTGTTTGAGGTTGGCTCTGCATGCTGCCACAGCATGTAAATGCATATTTCAAGCGGATCAGTGGGTGAAATACATTGATATGCACAGTAATATTCCAACATTATCTGAAACGTGGCAAAGTTCTTAGTAACTGCACATCTGTTAGGGTAATCCTCTCGTGGGTGTAAGCATATTCTTGCTGGAGCGTGAAATATTCTACTATTTCTCTGTTATGAATGATGTTATGAAGATTTAAGTTTGCATAAGCCTGAAATAACACAAGCAACTTGCACCTCCCGCGCAGCAATTTCAATTACTCCATCCCAGACACCGTACCTAAACGGGATCTTTAAGTGACATTTCAATGTTTTTGTTTCACTTTAGTGTCTTAAATTCCTTGAAGGCCAGCTTTGTTTCCAATTAGCTCTGCCATCTTTGTTCTTCAAGCTCTTTTGAATCAAAGACTAAGTGTTTGGTGGTGTGTTCTCCATAAAACGATTTCATTTACAATCTATGGTCTATATTTAACACCATATTTGTCATTTCGTTCACCTAGGACATATTCTGCTCTTCAGATCTTGTAAAAAGAAATTCCACCTTATTTAAACCTTAAAAAAAACATGCTAGCCAAGGCTTTTGCTTCTTATTTGTAATATATCCTATCTGTTCGGGACACACACACAGACCTCAATCACGCTGTTCCTCCTGCTGTGTAGGATCATGCTGTTCAGAGTGGAAGTCGTATTACCTCAGATTAGATAAGCTTCAGTTACATTTGCCCTGGTAATATCATCATACATGAAGGCAAACCTGCCACAAAAGGGACTGGTCCTAATTCATCCTCCCCAGCAGCTTCTCATTAGATGATATTCCTGCCGTTCGAGAGAGAGTGACCGCCCAGGTCCTTAGTGTGCCACACGTTGTGCTCTTAATCATGGGAAATCTGTGTGCAAGGGAAAATCACTTCTGCAGCCATGACTTAACGTGCTAAAACTAATGCAGCAGACAGAAGATGCCATACAGAAGAGGAATAGAAGCTTAGCTCAAGGTAGAGTCACAACAGCAAACAATAAGCTGAGGATGAGGTCACACATTAGTTTGAAAAGATATTGGCTCTGCTTGTATGAATGCTTTCTTTAATGCATTCACTTGCTTTTTCTTTCACAGCAGAGTCACAATGAGAAACAAGTCACTAGAAATGTTCTCCTGTGCATCACTAAAATTAGTCTCAGTGGCCCGTTTTGTGATGTACTACTGTATATGGAAGAAGGAATACATACAATGTACATATTTTTTATATAATGTATATAAAATATATAATTTGGTAACGCTTTACAAGAAGGTCTCTAATTATTATAAATTAATGCAGTCGTTCACTGTTTGTTCATGTAAGTGCATTATTATTTATTATGTGCATGCATTTATTACGTGTTCCACGAGACTAAAATGTAGCTTTAATTTATTAGATCATGCAAATTAGATCAATGTTGTTGTCGGCTGAAAGCATAGCAAGTTATTCGATTTTTATGAAAGATTATAAACAATTACATCTTGTGTTTGAAATAATGCGCATCTATGAACGGTTCACAGTAAAACAAGTAATGCTTTTGAAGGTTTCCCTAGTTTTCTCATTAAAACGCAAACGAATCACATGAAAAGCTGTCATAGGCATCCGGAAATAAGTACAGCTTTAAGAAGCAACATTAAAAACAGCCACTGAAATGTGTTGGCGGCGCACAGGAAATCTTTGCTAAAGTGATGTTTCCATATAACTCTCTCATTCACACTCATGCACAGTTTGCACATCACACATTAAAACACATTGATTTTTTTTTTGCTTGTGGTCAGTTAGACAAATAAATGTTTAGTGATCAGGAAACATGACACTAAGCCATTGAGCCACTGGTGCAATGGTGCTGATCATGGCAGGATCTCAGCTCTATAACAGCACTGTCTGTGTTAAAGAAGTCAGTCTGACAGCATTCAGCAGCTCAACAGCTGCCATTTCCATCAGGACACTGAGGGGATTTTCTTTGGATATCGTGTCACTCAGAAGAGTCATTAACATGCCCTCTCACATTTTTTAACAGGTGTTGATATTGTATTGCGTGATTAAATATAACATAAAAACATTGGGCTTTACATGTGGGTGGTCAACATTTAGTGTTGGGTGTGCTGCAGTCGGTATGTAGTGTGCTGGCGTATGTGTTGCCAATCCTGGTTGATTAATTGTCACTTAACTTCATGCTGTGTGATTGGGTGAACAGATGGATGTCAGCCTCATTTCTATCACTCTGATAACACACCTGAACAGGAGTATCTGCTACTAATCGCTGCTGTGAATAACCCTGCTGAAACTAACTTCTGAAGATGCATTGATACTCCATGAGGTGAAATCACTGGAGGTTAACAAGTCACTGTAATGTCTGGTTACTCGACTAGCAGGTCGCAGTTAAAGGAATAGTTCAAATGACAATTTGCTGAACATTTACTCACCCTCAGGCCATACACGATGAAGATGACTTCTTCATTGGAGCAGATTTGGAGAAATATAGCATTAAATCAATTGCTCAGAAATTGATTATTTGCAGTGAATGGGTGCCGTCAGACTGAGAGTCTAAACAGCTGATAAAAAGATTGCAATAATCCATAATTAATCCGCACCAATCCAGTCCATCAATTAAAAATCACATAATAGTCTAAGTATATAGCTTATTAGTAGATTTTATAAATATGCATAATATTTTCTTCCATTAAAACAAGTATTACAGAAGTTAAATGGGTCGTGAACACAATTTCATGATGATTTAAATGTTTTAAGTGGTTTTTAAACTTTTTTCTGTGAAGTTAATTTCCTCTGACAAAGATTCACAAACAGTTTAGAAAGCTTTTCCGCTCCGATGCAGATCTGTTATGAACATTAATTCCACTTCATGTCAGACTTTTCCTCTGAAATTGTATTTAATTGAGTGCTGCGTTTTTCATAGTTGGCCTCCAGTTGGACTTTAGTGACATAAATGAGCAAGAGGATTTTTTCACTTATTCAAATGAATGACTGCAGGAAATCTCATGCACCTGTTTATGGTGACCAGATGTTGTCAATGTGCCGGTGGGTTTTTACAAGCTAGTATTAAAGTATGAATCCACTACAGCTGCTGAGAAAACATTGACAATTCAGCTGGAAATGTATTATATATATAATATAGCATATATATATATATATATATATATATATATATGTATATATAATAGTACCTTTGCATGACATGAGTGGCTCACACAAAGTTAGCTTGGTTGCTCTCGACAGGTGTGTCACACAATGTTTTTGTCTTAGATGAAAAGCATGAATTTATTACACATGTGCTTACTGTATATGCCAAGTGCAGTTAAAATAAAGGTTCTGCTGTTTTGAGATACATGAGTTCATCAGTTATGCACTAGGGCTTTATCAGTTTGGCATTTTATTAATACAGTAGTTATATGATCTGTTTTTGAATGAATTTTACATTTATTCTCCCAAATTCCCCGTCTGCCCACCCTCAAACACGTTCACGTGGGGTTGTGCGCACTGCCCCAGAAAATAACATGTGCAATCACATGAGAAAAAGCCTTTACAAACCTGTTGAAATGAGTTCTGTGAGCCGCAGGCTTTGGAAACGGAGAACTGTTAGAAGTCCAGGCTGAGAGTCTGCTGGCTGAGGATCCTTCAAAACTAATTAAGAGTGACACGGGGGCATCGAGAGGCTTCATGAAACACCAGGGGAATTGGCAGACAGAGGAATGACAGACACAATGCAGGTCGCTTCTGGAGACAGAGCGTATAACATGAGCTCTGTGTGTGTGTGTGTGTGTGTGTGTGCGCGTCACTATCAGATCATCCAACAACAGTAATTCTGATTTTATTGCGATCCGCCGTTCTATTTCTGTGGGCGGAAAGGAAATAGACCAGCAATAAGGCAACAATAACCATGGCACACAAACTCTGATCCAAAAGCTAGAGAGATGCCCATCTAGATGGCGTTTTTAAGAAAAATGAATACACAGTGGCAAACTGCTATAAACACTTATATAGACAGCAATGCATTTATGATCTAGTGTACACTACTACAGTTCTCTTCCAGACTTCACAGGTCTGATCATGTGGGATCATGTGTATACAACTGAATATATACTGTGAATTGAATACACAGCAGTTACACCGTTTTATTTGGCATTATGCATTAAGGAGAAGTGTAATTTAGACAGCTCTGTATGCTACAATCTTCTGTTTAACTTCAGACCTCAAGAGTTCCTGAGGATCTACTGTGTGTAATCGACGTGATGAAGTGCTCAGTGTGAAGGCGTTCATTCATTCAGTCATGCTCTCAGCCTCATGTTGCTTCAGAAATTCACTTGGTCCTGGTGTGATTTTTGTTTTTAATTATAACTCCGGCTTATATAGGGATTATTCTATTAAACCGCTGGAAAATGTTTTTAAAACCCTTTGAAGATTAGATTTAAACAACTCAATTTCAATTATTATTCTGACTTTAAAGAGCTTAGGGGGTCATATACAGTATAGAGGAATCAAATTAACATTGATTGAAAGAGTTTGATGTATTTTACTGTAAATTGTAGTACTTTAAATGTCCTGCCCAGATCCTAAATGACTGATCTTCAAACAAATCGACTTTTGCTGTTAACACATCCGACTGATTAATATGACCGTTTCTGGCACAAAGAAAGAAAACTGTATAAATCGACCTTTGGTAATGAAATAAGAGTAATATATTTATAATGAATAAAATTAAATCAATCAATCAATCAATCAGTAAAATATATTCAAACATTGTATGATATAAAAATGGCTAATTTTGAAGACATTGTCTATTGTCTATATCTTAAAACTTCAGTAAACTATTTAAAAAGTTCATTTTAAATACTATATTTCTTGTTTTAATTTAAAACAAAAACATTTAGAAATTGGAGTTATTATAGTCAACTAAAACTACATATAACATAAAAAAAAATGTGTTACTTGAAATAAAATTACTGTACTAAAATATATATTTAAAAGGCAGAATTTCACATTTTCATTCAGTTTGTTTTGTTGCGCTAAAATGAAATAAAAACCAAAGTTGAAAATAATTAAAAATAACACAATAACACAACATTTCTAAAACGTAACTACAAATTAAAGTGAAAAAAGTTTTAAAAAATAAATAAATAAGTTGTGAAGACTCTCTGGATGAGTGACTCTTATAGTCCTGTCTAGATCCTGAGGGTTTGAGGGAGTATTAACACTGATATGAGGCATTTCTGCCAGAGCCGCTGGTCATAATACAGCACTGTCGCACAGATCGATACATTATATTCCTGCGGAGTGGACGATGGTGGCAAATAAAACCAGAGCTGTCATGCATCTTATAGCTGTTGCCAGAAAAGCATCCGTTTAAAGCTGAAGTTAGTGAGAACTCAGGAGTTTGGTGATTATATTTAATGAGCAGTGTTTCCTCTGACGGGTATCAACAGGAAGGTTGTTAGTCTGATGGGATTTCTTTGATCTAGAAGCAAATTAATGCTGAGTTGTATGTAGCTTTTAGTGGAAAACCTCCAGTGTGTGTCAGACTGCTTTGGATCGATTGTGCCGAGCTGGTCTCAGGTGATTACCTGCAAATCCTGAACTTAGAAGTCGATTCAATGTTGAGTTGCTCTGTGTGTGTGTGTGTGTGTAAATATGATATAAACATTTACTCTACCACAAATTAGAAAGTAAATATGTATTTTGTAATTGATAAAAAAGTAAAAAAAAAAAAAAGCTAGTATTACAATTTAAAAAACTGTAAATAACGAATTAATTAATTTATTGTTAAATGCAATTTATTCTTTGTTTTTGTTTTTTGTTTTCGCACGAAACATTTCTTCTCATCAATATTAAAAAAAATTAAAGTTCAAAATAACAGCGTTTATTTGAAATAGAAAGCTTTCGTAATATTATAAATGTTTTTGCTCTCACTTCTAATCAGTTTAATGCATCCTTGATAAATAAGAGTATTTATTTTGTATAACCATACCCTATAAGAAATCTTTTAGCATAAAAAAGAGAAAAAAAAATACAATACAAGTAAAAACAAATGTGACTCTGGAGCACAGAAGCAGTCTTAAATCGCTGGGGTATATTTCTAGCAATAATAAAAAAATAAATAGTATGGGTAAAAAATATAGATTTTTCTTTTATGCCATAAATTCTTAGGATATTACGTAATGATCATGTTCCATGAAAATATCTTGTGAATTTCCTACTTTAAATGTATTAAAAGTTAATTTTTGATGAGTAATATGCATAGCTAAGAATTCATTCGGACAACATTAAAGGCGATTTTCCTAAATATTTAGATATTTTCGCACCCTCAGATTCCAGATTTTCAAATATTCGTATCTCGGCCAAATATTCTCTGATCCTAATAAACCATACATCAGTGGAAATCTTATTTATTCATTCTCATTTTCAAAAAATTTACCCTTATGACTGGTTTTGTGATCCACAGTCACAAATATAATTTGCTCTATTTATGACTTGTTGTATTTTGTTTATTTCATATTTTGATTTGATTCCTCTTAAGAAGGCAGCACTCTATGTACTGTAGTTAGTAGTTCACTAGGTAGGTTTGCCTTCTGCATTAGGCCTTATCTAGTGTTGAATGAACACTTAATATAACATGTCTCCATCCCGTTTGGCAGCTCATATTTTAAGATCTTGCTCCTCCAGTTTCAGTATTTACCCCAGAGGACTGTCTCTGATGTCCACTCTGAACACGTTAGCACACCCACCAATGCCATCAGGTCCAGTCCCGATACGGATCATTATACCGATGCTTTTCATTACACTTTTGCATTAGCACACTTACTATTATCTGTGCCTGTTTTTGACTGTGCATTTGGCATGAAGCGTGTCTCGCCATCTGCTAGAAGTTGTTCTCTGTGATTTTTACCCCCTGCTGGAGACAGAGATACACATGAGTGCTCAGCCTTTGAGGATTCTTCTTCTGTTCGCCTGTGTGTGTGTGTGTGTGTGTATGTGTGTGTGTGTTCACAGGACTGAGCGTGTTGTGTGTGCTTGCGTCTGTTAATTAAGTAAGAGCTTTCATTTTTAAATTCTAATTAAGGAAAGTTGTAAATCTGTCTCTGAGTGTGAGCATGTGTCCTTATCAGCTGCTAATTATGCTTCCAGCATCTGAGAACTCTCGGTGTGTGTGTGTGTGTGTGTGTGTGTGTGTGTGTGTGTGTGGAGGTCTCAGGGTTTCTGTGATACCTTGTCAAATTCAAGATGCCTGCATGGTGAACAGCAAATACACGTGTCCTGTAATAATGATTTTTTAAAGTTAAATAAATAATACAAATTATTATTGTTCATTTTATAAAGAAATACTGTTTCTGTGTTTCTATTTCAAAATGTCATCCTTAAATGTTACTTGCAATTTCTTTGTAATTACTTGTGAAATTTGTCAGCAAAATTGTTCCTACATAACATTTCTATTCTTGGATTTGAACATCAAAAAATGACCTAGGGTCGAAAATATTTAGCTCCTATTTTCTGACACTTTTATTGATGGATTTAATGTATTGTAAAAAATAAATACCTTTTTTATTATTATTTTATTATTATTATTTTATTGTTATTTTCACATTTAAATTATAATTAAAGGCAGTATAACAAATAATACAAATGCTTCAACCATTTAAATACACTTCACATTGCAGTAATTATTTACATTTAGTTGAATATTAAATTATTATTTTATTTTTTTTATTATTAAATATAGCAATATATATTCATTTTATAATTGTTATTTTTTTGTAATTTGATTGTCATGTGAAAAATGTTCCTGGCATGATTTATCAATTTATTTATTTGTATATATATATTTTTTAATGTCATTGTGTTATTGTTGTTATTACATTATTCCATTACTAATAAATCTGTATAAAAAAAATTTTTTTTTGATGACTTTATTGTACAAACTAGGCTTCACAGCAGGTGCTGTTAAAGTTCTGAAGGTTTTAAATTGTGTAAAAAGACCAAAAATTGGTTTAAAACAATTGATTGTTATAACTAGAGAGACTTCAAACTACAGACCTGGTTCATCTCTGACTTACCTCTCTCTCTCTCTCTCTCTCTCTCTGTTCCCGTCTGATGTGTGTTGTTTCCAGATGTACATCCAGACCACCACCCTCACCATCTCTCTCAGCCTCAGCGCGTCTGTGTCTCTGGGGATGCTGTACATGCCCAAAGTCTACATCATCATCTTCCACCCGGAGCAGAACGTGCCCAAACGCAAGCGCAGCTTCAAAGCCATCGTCACTGCCGCCACCATGTCAGGGAAACTGGTACAGAAGGGGAGCGACCGGCCCAACGGGGAAGTGAAGACCGAGCTTTGTGAGAGCATGGAGACCAACAGTGAGTATTTCACTCATGTAGACCGAATTTAGCAATTTTCATACAGAAAACTTTCAAGACACACTTAACCTTGAGCACTTGGTCGCAATGTTAATAAGAAGCTGTAATGGAAAGACACATAAAACAGACTGCTTTATTCATTCCAATTGCTTTATGAAATCGCTCACTCAGAAAAGATGTTAATTTGTCTTTTTTTTTCAAATTTTTAAAATAATGTTTCGCCTTAAAGCTGCGGTAGGGAACTTTTGACCCTCTAGCGGTTAATAAACAGAACTGCTTGCGTCTTGCGGAAGAACATCGTAGCCGGAACTACTTCTCTCTGTTTATGTCTATGAAGAATCACAAAGGCACTGGGTTACTCCGCCGCGGTATCCCCGAAGTAATCTAAAATAGTCCGAATATAAACACTTATTATAGGTGCACCCTAGTGATTCAGGACAAGCTAAAAACACGGTTTGGAAAATGGATTCATGGTGTACTCGCTTATTATATACATTTTTCTACATTTTGAACACAAACAAAGTTACGGACCGCAGCTCTGATTGGTTGTTTCTTACCGGGAGCGGATGACTTTCTGCAAATGGCAATAGGACACTGGGAGGAGCCAGAGGAGCTTGATTTTTTCACAGATTATCTGTCTCATATTCTACTGTCAGGACATAATGACAGGTTTAATAAATTTGTAAAAAATAGATCTTTACAAAAATTACCTACTGCAGCTTTAAATCGAATGTTATGATTCCTCTCAGAGCCAGCTGCTTTGGTTCAAGGCTTAACGTTTTTTATTAATGTGAAAAATGAATAGCAAATTTGCTTTGATAATCCAGTGCTGCTGTGGTCACTGTTAGCATCGCATTTTTTCCTCCTCATGTTCAATAAATGTTCCTGCTGTATGTAGAACAGCTGTTTAGTATTGTAAAGTTTCACAAGTATTGTTTTGTATTGTAAACAAAAGTTTACCGCTGAGATGTTTGCTGAAGGTAGAGTGTTACATCATTGTTAACGGTTTGATTAGCATATCCAACTAGCTGCGTTATTTGCCAGCTTGATTAATTTCCGGCTCTTTTTGATTTTTTTTATTTTTTTTTTTACATTATTTTGTTCTCCAAAGTGCAGGATTATGCAGTGTTGAAAATGTAATCACTCAGAAGTGATCCAAGGCTTTGAGGGGAAATAAGCCCATTTTAAGTCATCAAGCCAATTACTTTGTTCTGTGCTGCGGGGGATGCTTTGCCTTATGAAACATTAAAGCGAAACTCATCTTTCTGTATGAAGACCACACAAAACTTTTGCAGACTAAATTAGACAAGTTTTTTTTTTTTTTTTTTTTTTTATCCTTGGCCTTTGTGGTAATTTTATCTAGAAAGGATTTGGAGGAGGGAACAGAAATGAAGGCAGTCAGTAGTGGAGTTTTTAAATTCATTTTAGTGACACTTATGAATCTGCTCACCAGAAAGATTTGTTCTGTAACCCTTTAAACAGTTTTCTCGCTAACTTTCCTGTTAAAGTATCAAAACATTATTAAGGAATTCCTCTCTTGGTTATGCAGACGTTAAGGACACATTCCATTTGATCATTTTGCAAACATTATGGGAACTTCTCTTTTGAATTTTTTTCTGAACATTCTGAAAAGGGTTTAACATTTAAAAACTTTAACAAACATCAGACTGAAATATTTCTGAAAAATATATTTTTGAAAACAATACAAATATAAATTTTTGTGATCACACTTTTAGAACATTCTTAAATTCCAATTAACTTTGAGCGAATGTTCTACTAATGTTTGGGAAGACGTTTGTTCATAACTTTGAGAGAATGTTCGTCAAAGTTCTGAGAATGTTCCCTGTTAGCTGGGTTGAGTGTTATGAATAAATTATTGAATTATTTGCTCAAAAAAATCTGAGAGTGTTTATTAAAAAGAGAGCGACTACAGTGAAGATTTGTTTACCAGCCAAGTTTAAACTTTGTGTAACAATATGTTTAAATGCTAAAAGATGCACCAACTAGATTAGTTTTAAATGGGTCACATGATGCATTTCAATGTTTTCCTTTTCCTTAGTGTGTGTTACAGTATGTAGCTGTTTGTGCATGTAGAAGATCTGCGAAGGCTCATAGTCGCCCATAAATATATATATAAATGCCCTGATCAAATGTTACTCGTATATCTATGTCATGTTGGAATATTTGCATAATGCCGCCCAAATATATAGGCAAAGCAAGAAGGCATGCTTTCAGGTGTTGTTGCTGCTATTTTGTGGAGAGGCTGTGTGTTTCTACATGAAAGCAAAAGCATTTTATCTGGCCTTCTGAAAGTGGATGCAATTAGGAATCAGTGGTTAAGATTTATCTACAACACTGTTCCAGAACAGTAGACACAAACGTTCGAGTGTTTGCAGTACATTTCACGGAGGACAGTTTCTTGAACCTCAGAGAGTAGAAGGCCAACTTTGCACAAAGGCTGTTTCTAAAAAATGGTGCTTCTGAATCGGAGCCTGTGAGAATATTATTTGCTATTGACTGTTCACATGTAGAATTTAATGAAGTTAAGAGTAATGCATGTTGTGGGTAGTTCTTACGATCACAAGTGCAAAGATGAATTTATATTTACAAATGTAGTAGACTACCTTCTGTTCTCTGCTTATAACTGGCAGGAAAAAGACGAGAAAATGATTCACTACGTGTTCTTTCACACTGGATGCTCAAGCAGAGCTGAAGCAGCACGAGCCCGTTGTGCTTTCACACTGGCGGCATCACATGAAAGTTAATGTTCAGCTCAAAACACACTTTCAAAGATGCTTTTGATCAATCGGCTTGCTCCTCTGCATTATCAAAATCTGATCAGGCCCAATCAGAGCACTCTAAATTATTTGGAAGGAGGAACTTTGTAGTAATCAACGTTTAGGAAGACTTTAGGAATTAATTGAAAAATTCATTAAAAAAATGTTTTTGTTTGTTTTTCTTACATTAAAGCATGACAACATATTTTCTTATAGCCCATGCACAAAATATCATCATATGACCCCTTTAACAGACTTTTACTTTTCTTTTTTTATTTGACACTTTTATGAGTAATTTGATCACTCAAAAGATTTGTTCAGAAATACTGATTCATTCACAATGAAAGCACAACTATTAGACAAATTAGAACTTGTTTGCATGAAAATGTGTGTGATGTTAAGTAGTGCACTAACTACACTAGTTTTAACAGATTTTTCGGTTTCTTTGAACAACACAAGTTAACTTTCAGGATCTCTTTTGTTCATTTTTTTTAGAAGTATGGGTGGAGGCATAGGCAAAATTTGGAAGAACATAAATATATTTTATCACGCTTAAAAATAAAGATTCTTTATTAGCATTTATGTTCCATGAAGAACTTTTAACAGCCACAATTCATTTTAAATGCGGTACTTTTAAAAAAGCTTTTTATTGTTGGAAAAGGTTATATAGATTTTAAAAATGTTCTTCATGTAAGAAAAGTATATATATATATATATATATATATTTTTTTTTTTTTTTTTTTTTTTTCATGGAAGGGTTGTTTTGAGACCAACTTCTATAGAATTTCTGAAAAAAAAAAAAAAAAACTTTTTGGAAGATTTTTATGATATGCAGGTATTGCATATACAGTCGAGTGATTGTGATTCTCCTTTGTATTTTTCTCTCCAGCAGCATCTTCTACCAAGACGACATACGTCAGCTACAGCAATCATGCCATCTGAAGAGAAACACTCTCTGTGGGCGGAGCCGAGGGCGGGGCCCTGTCTGAAGCAGGGTGTCTGTCATGTGACATGCGCTGACAGGCAGATGGACCTGGAATGGGCATCTGAGCATGAGATTTTTATATCGTTCTGCATCAGTCTAAAACCTGCAGCATCCTGAAACATGAACGGGCTTATGGGACCTTCTAGTGAGACTGCTATCCTGCGTTCAAGAGCTACCGATCCTGCCATGAACACACACCCACACACACACACACACTCACAAAACTGAAGGTGCAAGCTTGCATTCATACGGAAAAAAAATAACTTTCCACAAATAATTGTGTAAACATTCTGCAGGTGGAGACGTTCAAGGTAAGCTTTGGAAATGTGGATGTAAAAAAAGAGAAAATATATGAAAACTACCAGAGTCAAATGTTTGTTGTTATTGTATTTTTGTGGTCGTGCAGATTTTTTCATTCTTGTCCCACTTTGTCAGAAACCTGCATTCTGAGATGACGTGTCTTGTATTGGCTGACTGAATTGTAACCGTGGGGTTGTGAAGCTGTAAAATACCATGGTTGAAGCATGCTAGTTTTTATACCAAAAAAAAAATGAAGATTTATTTATAATAAAGGAATGTTTTGCAAATGTGTAGCATTGTTAGATGTGTATTTGACAGTGATATTTTATTTTAGTTTATCATCGCTCTCATTCATAATCAGTCACCACCAGAGGCCAAGATGCAAACTCTATTTTGAAGCTTTGTAATCCATATAAACCCAGTTAATTTGGGAGTTTTTAAGGTTCATAGTGGGCTCTGTTACAAGTTATTTCATCTCCCAGGATAGTTTCCTTGTGCAATTCCTGTAAAATTGATTTTTTCATCCAGTGATCATGTACATCTAGAAAAGACAGATTTACTAAAAGATGCATGATCCCTCATAACGATAAACATTAAATCACTGCACTTGTTTAAAAGTATAGCCTTAAGACTTAAATATTATACATGTAAACAAAAGACTAGTGTGATGAAATCATTTGGCTATGCTGTTAACCCTGCACAGCCTGACACATGTTATGCAATGTATTGCAGTTTATTTTTATATGCCCAAAAAGTAAAAAAATTCAGATAGCTTGTAATGTAAATAAGTGAGATTTTTATAACAACAGAAAAACTACTTGCCTAAAATGCATATACCGTAAATATCAGTTTTCACTCTATATCTCCCAAAAATGTCTTAAGATGATATTTTCATGCTTTGTTTTATGATCATAGCTCTGTATTTCAATAAATAATGCAATGCAATACAATGATGATTGAGAGATGTTCCTAGAAGCTAAATTATCATCAAACTAAGCATGAAAATATCATCTCTAAAAAGTATGCATAGATATTCAAGTAAACATATGCTTCTACAGTCTAGTAAGTGTTCATCTTGAAATATTACTAACAATATAAAAGTTATTCTTACATTGTTTTTATAAAAAACAGTGAAGATATACCACAAAAATATAAGTTTACACCGCTTTACAAGATAATCTTATTTGTGTGACATTATATACCCTCAAACTCATGTCATGTAAAGTTCATAAAACAAAAACTTTTGCATAAAACACTCAAACATTAATTTATAGCTGAAAATTACCCCCTAAACTGAATAACATTGGAAGTGTGTCTATTTTTCATCTAAAATAACTCATATTTTTTATAAAGGAAGAATTGATTCAAAGATTATCACGGTGAACCAAATCTATAATTAAAAAACTTTTTTTGTCACAATAAAATTTCATTTACATGTTTGCATTTCGCACTAATGAGCATCATGCTTTTTAATCCCAAATCGTGCACTAAAACCAGACCATTATGATACTCTAAATACATCCATAATTCAAAACAGTTCCAGTCAAAATGTTTTCCCGAGGAGAGAACTGTGAATTCAGATGAGTATATCTGTGCCTCTGTGCTTTTCATCCTCAACTTTGCGTCTCGCCCGACCCGTGGAAAGCTATTTTTGTGTGTGTTGGTTTTGCCTAATAAGATTTAGCAGCAGTGAAAACAGAATAATTGTGAGTAGAAGCGCCAATTTATTGTTTTTTCTGGGCCCAGAATGGCCGTCCCCAAAGGAGGATGAGGTGGGAAATAAGTTTAATCTCTAGACTTCCAGCTGCCAGACAGAAACACAATTGCATATGAATGTAGGAATAGATTTTGTCAGTTGTTTTATGAGACGTAATCTCTCTGGGGAACCTGTATGAAAGAGACACTTATGAGTGAGACAAGCTCCAAAATCTAATGCAGAACACTGCGTTTACTGTCTTTTGCTTCTTAGAAATATTCAGGAATTAATTAGGTATGTATGTTATCTTTATTTTTTTTTTAATGGATAAAAAAATTTAAAATTTAAATTTTAACTATTTGCATAGTGAATTCTGATTGGTTTACTTTTTTAAATTTATTTGCATGCTCATTTGTAATTGGTCTTTTTTGCTTGCATTTATATAACCATCTAGAGCAGCATTTATACAGCATAGAATAAAATATTATGTGTTTATTCTCACGTGCAGATAATTTTCTTTTACAATTTACAGAGTCTTCCCTAATATCGCGAATCCTTAAACTTCCCTAAAACATTTCAGTTTTGTGGTCTTCTTTTTCAAAATGTCAATCCAGTAATGCTGCATCTCATTGTTCTGTGTTTTTTTCACAGCTTTGTGATTTCTCTCCCTCAGCATCGGTACAAGACAGTGAACATATGAGTGGCTCCAATGTGTTTAGAAAAACACCACACTTGGGATGAGCGAGCTGTCAGAAATGTCATAGCTGTCAATCATTTTGTCTCCCTGAATAGCATCGAGATTGAAAGGGTTACTGGTGCTTCATCTGGTTAATTACGATCGGAGCGCTTGGGATTTAACGGCATATGAACACACACATGGCATATGATACAGAATCATACCACTGAAAACCATCAGTAAACTTGTATTATAATACATGTAAATGCTTGTTTTCTAAAATAACTTATTCTGCATGATAAGTTTTCACCATGTCTTTGAACATTTAGGAGTAAACAGGTTATTTTTACGTCGCTGTCCCTTTAAGACTTTGCATGTGAGCTTCTGTGCTATGGTCTGCTTTCACAGGGGCTGCAGGTCACAAGGCTGTTTGGATTCAGTAAAGTTTGCACCATCTCATCTTCATTTCTTACATGGCGGACATATAAAGATCTGCAGTGATGTTTCCATACCATCAAGAGCAGTATAAGGTTTGGTAAACATTTTTACTCTTATGGTTAGTTCTTCACAGTATCTTTCCTTTCTTCTTTCCTCATGTGACTAAAAAAAAATCAACAACAACAAAAAAAACACCAAGGGTTGATGTGTAAATATGGCTGGTCATGTGTTAATGTTTTGAAAATAAGTCGTTTTTTGCTACTTACTTTCAATAGATGCCGTGGATAAAGGTTACAGAATATTTTCATAGTACATGTCACCATTTTATTACAAAACATAAAGATAAGTTTGATTAAAATTTTTCCATTGAAGAAATTTAGCATTGCATCACTTGCTCACCAAGTTGACCCTCTGCAGTGAATGAATGGGTGCCGTCAGAATGAGAGTCCAAAAAGCTGATAAAAACATCACAATAATCGACAAGCAAGTATTGTGAAGTGAAAAGTTAGATGTTAGTAAGAAACAAATCCATCATTAAAGTGGTTTTAACGTCAAATCTTTGCTTCCTGCAAAAATATGAGTCTAAAATCCAACATATTGCTTTCTCCAGTGAAAATGTTGTTTTTTTTGTTTTGAGAGAAATATGTACAGATCAAGCACTGTTTACAAGAAAGAAAGAATGAAAGTCTCTTAAAGAAACAAATCTCTTAGTGGTGAAATGATAAATCCTGTCAGTTTTGTTTCCTGTTGCTTGATTTATTCTGCCTCCTCATGGATTTTCTGTCCTTCAGGCGATATTCAGTAAACATGGGTGGTCATGTGTTGATGTTTTGAGAATAAGTCTTTTTTTGTTTTGTTTTTCAGTAGATGGTCTTTTTGTGCTGTGGACAATCCAGATGCATAGTTATTTTTTTGGTTATTTGATCCCAAAATATCAAGGGAAATTTGAGTTTTCAAGTTGCATAGTCTTTTACATGAAATTTTACTTGACAGACTTGTCAATCATGCTCTTAAAGCATCAGCATAAACCCCTCGTCATGTCTTCTCAAACTGTTCTTGCAGCAGTACACCACGGCAGCCATAGGCACGCTGTATGTGGGCTTGCAGGCTCAGGATCAGCTCACAGAATCTTTATCATCTTGACAGCATCAGTGAGAAATGGCCGCATGCTACAAAAATCCCAAAGCTGGCAGTGAACTGTGCTCGTGAAGCTCTGGTTTGTCATGCTCGGCTGCGGTCGGGTTCCCTCCTGTGAAGAATGTGAAGGGTTATGGTTGAGGTTTTTTTTTTCTGCAAATATGGGAACATTTTTATAGAGAGCCTCTGATTTATGAGCTTAGAAATATCAAGGAAATATTGAAACTTTTCTATGAGGTGCATATGCAGAAATTTAGTTGAACTTATTTTTATTAAATTTATTATTTAAAAAAATCCTATTCTTGTTAAACCACTTACATTATTTTATACAACAATGTGCGTGTAATAAACATTTTAATTAATAAAAAAATATATACAAAATAAAACATTATATTTAAAGACAGTACAACAAATACCTTTTAAATAATTTACATTTTTTTATATTCCATTTATAATTTATTTACATGAATTTGCATTACAGTTATGAGAACTGAGACTAATGTTTAACCTCAGGCCATCCAAGATGTATAGTAGATGAGTTTGTTTCTTCTTTTTGCTTCACAATACATTAACTGATGGACTGGATTACTTGTGGATTATTGTGATGTTTTTATCAGCTGTTTGGACTCTCATTCTGATGGCAGCCATTCACTACAAAGGATAAAATGGAGAGCAAATGATATAAAGCTAAATTTCTCCAAATGTGCTCTGATAAAGAAACAAACTCATCTACATCTCGG
The DNA here is from genome assembly GCF_023724105.1 of Carassius gibelio. Taxonomy (NCBI): domain Eukaryota; kingdom Metazoa; phylum Chordata; class Actinopteri; order Cypriniformes; family Cyprinidae; genus Carassius; species Carassius gibelio. Next base: position 33,677,581 of record NC_068374.1, on the reverse strand, counting down.
ATGGCTTGGGGGTAAATAAATGTTCAGCAAATTCAGATTTTTGGGGGGTGAACTGTTTTTTAATGGTCTGAAAAGGCATTTGTTCATATGGATTCAGTGTAGGTGTCCAAGAACTAAGATTCTGAAGGTCCTTGAGGAGGAAGTAAATTATAAAGAAAAAACACCTTTTGTTCTTGAGGAGTCGTTGACCTTTTACCATAAAATGTGCAAAATTTATGAAAATCCCTTCGGTTTCATCTCCGGTTGCTTGATGAATTCTGCTTCCCTCCATTTTTTCTGACCTTCAGGCGATATCCAGGGTTATTGATTTAAGTCCAGTGCTTTGGACTGTGACACTTTCAAGCTGCACACCAAAATATGCAGAAGCATCTCAGCAGAAAGCCTCTCTTTAAATTCCCTGCTGCTCATTTGGAAAAGTGGACATCAACACACTTCCTGGAAAATGCACAAAAATCCATGCTTTGCAATGCAAGACTGTTTGTTAGAAAGCTCTGCTGTCAATTATGATTGGGGAATATTCATTTTGGCATGTAAAATATAAGCATCTGTGTGTATTTGCATCTGTGCAGCAGGGTTATTATAGTAAATCTCCAAAAGACACTCCAAAAGGCATCATTTCTCATTTTCATTTAGTTAAATGTTCCTAAAATAAAATTCATAAAAACTAAAATTCATAAAATAATAATAAAAATATTAAAAAATAACAATAACAAACAACTAAATTGGTTTAACTTGATGTACTTAAATAAAAAACAAACAACAAAAAAACCTGTAAAAATGGCCAAAACACACAACAAAATCACTAAAATAAATAAATATATGTATTGATGCAATAAAATTTTATAGAAATTTGATAAAAACTAAATAAGAAAAAATTATACAAATGACAAAACACAGAACAAAATGACTAAAATAACTAAAACTGTAATTATGTACTAAAGTAACTAAACCTTAAAACTGAAATAAAATAATTAATAACCTAAAAAAAAATGTAGCTATACTAATATCCCTTATGAAAGGAAATATATATTTACCAATATATTTCTTAAAATATATTGTGATATATTTTAATATATTATTTTCCCTTTTTATTTTCTAATATTTTATATATTTGGATACATTTAATAATATATTGATGATACATATAGCTATTATACAATATATTGCAAAATGTACAAATGATTGCCACTTTCAATATATTGCAATATATTGGAAAAAAATAAATATATATAAGAATATATGCCTAATATATTACATGATATTTTCCAATATACTGCAATATATTTTTTGTTTCATAAGGGATATTAAAACTAGAATTACATTTTAAATTTAAATAAAAAAAAAATAAAAAAAAGACAAAATTACAAAAGTATTAACTAAAATTGAAATGGAACTGGAAAATATACAAATGAAAAGAATCTATAATAATAATAAAAACATAATCATGAAATAATATGAAATATCAAATGATATTTAAACAACTGATTTAAAAACAAATAAATAAATACTTCTCTGAAGGTCTGAGTGCATCAGGCTTGTTCAAACCTCCAGTCTTTTTCAGGATTATCAGCTACTTTCATCTCTTTAAAAGCTACTGTAGTTTTGCTTTAAAAGCAGTGGTCTGTTATCGTAATGACTCCAGACCTGGTCAAATGTGATCCTCAAAGTACCCACGCCAATTTTCCACACACAAAACTTTTCAGGCCTAACGGGATTTCTCCTCTAATGGCAGACGCGAGGGACAGCAATGCGGTTCGGCTCCATTTACAAAGCGCCGAGAGCCTTTTCACTGCGAGCCCTGACTCATGGGCTGAGTGTTTTGAACACGGAGGGCATGTCGTCAGTCACGCTCTTTGGTGAAGTTTTAATGAAGGTGCCGCTTTTGGTCTCCGAGTCCACGGGGCTGTTAGAGACCGTGTTCCTGGACTGTGTATTGATGATCCTGCCAAATGGGTATCTTTGAGCTGAACGGTTCGACCCGTTTCACCGTGATCCATTGTGCGATATTTCAGTCATCTCGGGGTTGAGAGATAAACGAGATGTGGATGACATTGCTCGGTAACAAGGGCAGATCTGGTCAGAGCCATCAGGGTCGAGTGGGTAGATGTTCACAGCACATTCATAAAGCATAAGACTGGGAGAGGAACTAAATGTACTCTACAGTAACCAGCCGTGAAGGGGGAAACATGTCACTGATGTACGACTCATTCTAAAGTGCGTGCATCCTGTCAGCTTCTGTCAAATGGTCTTCAATTTTTGCAGCACTGCAGAAACTACTTATGATTTTCAAGAAATCTTAGCATTAAAAATGGTCAGTTTACATTAGATATCACCAGTATGACTAGAAATATTGTGCATATTTTGCATTTGTATGTTGGAGCAAAGAAAAACAGTGATGGAAGTCGTTTTCCATCATCAAAAATGGAAATGGGCTGTTGATGAAAAATTATGCAAAGAATATAACGCCAAATTAACAATGCAAAAATATTGTTTTTAATGGAGAAATGGCTAAAAAGAATGCAGAAAGCAATTTTGGTGTGTTTTTGTCATTGTTTAAATGAACATTTTAATTAGTTTTTTATTCGTTTAGTTTTTTAGGTTTTAATCATTTTGTTTGTTAGTTTAGTACATTAGTATATAGTTTTAGTTATTTTACCAATTTAGCTAGTCATTTTTACATCTGTTTAACTAAATTTGAAATGTTGCCTTGGCAGTTAGCTAAAATAATAAATGAACAATTCACAAGCAATGTTATATAAGCATCGTTATATTTAATATTTGCTTTAATTAACCATTTTCTTGTCAACCAATTTTTTTTTGTCTACTAAAATTAGATGCTCGTATATCCCATAAATGACACTTTTATAGTACTTTTTTATAGTAGTTTTTGTCTGTGTTTGTGTCACTATGCAGTCATATGCTCTATATATTGTATAGAAAAGAGCAGCATAAACATTCATCATTTATAAAAAAAAAAAAAATTCACTTTTGTTTTTCCACAGAAGAAAGAAATTCAATAAATGCAGCCTTGGTGAGCGAAACAGAATCTTATTTATTTTTTTATTTTTTTCATGAGACACTCACGGCTGACAGGGAAGCTGTAAAGGTGTTTTATCATTTCTGATCATTGTAAATAAAATGCACCATGTGACCTCCTCCGTGCCTGAGAAATGTAGCAGTGTGAAAAATGGCGTAATTCTCCTGAAGCATGTGGCAGATGCATTTTTGTGGAGGGAACTGCGTTCATGCACAATGTTTCTAATTAATGCCACACACGGAGTAAGTTCAACAAGGGTCCGCGCTGGTGACGGTCACCTAGAGGTTGGCATGGTAGCAGATCTCCTAACAGGCTGATAATGAAGTGCACACTAGTTCTGCTGACTAGTTCAGTGTTACCCGAGGGTCAGAAAGGTCATCCACTGAGTGTGGACAAGGACCCTGAGGAATGTCAGCTCCAACCGCGACTGCGACCGGGAACGCTTACAATCTTCCTCCATCCTTCTCTCCTGAGACTTGTCTGAAATGTCATTACTCGTGCAGCTTTTGTGAAATTAGCAATTATGTCAAAGAAAAAAAATAGCATCGTGGGGTGGAATGGCACTTATTAGAAACATAATGAGAACCTTTCTCTTGGTGTTTTGCAAGAAAACGGTGTGCCGTGATTTTACCGTCAGTGATTTGTGTTCAAAATAAAACCCCTTGTGAGACAGTAGACAGTGTTTCAGAGTAAAAACCTACTTATTGACCAACAAACACAGTCCAGCTTGACTAGCTGCTCCTTGCTCTGCAATAGTAGCATTTGTATTCAAATTAAGTTATTGCAGCGTTCTGTTTGAGGATTCAGCAGCAAGCAAACTAGACTTTCACAAACAGATATTTTTCTATCTATCATATAATCTCTACTTGATGCTTTGAAAGGGAATGATATCTGATCAAGTGCATACAAGTTTTCTGCACTATTCTGTCCTTGAGTTCACATTTATTTGTGCTAAACTTCGTTTTTTGTGTATGATTTTGTATTTGTGTTTCTGTCATATAATGCAGTTTTCCTGCATTAAGGACATAAGACTGTATAATAAACCGATTGGAAAACAGTGTTTATTGAATTATTTAAACCAACAGAAATGTTTATAGCACAACTTAATGAAATTATTCACACACACACACACACACACAAAAAAAAAAAAACAAGTTGAACTTGTAGAAAAGTAATATGGCTTGTATGATATATATTATATGGTAATATGGTATATTATTTCTCCTCACATAAAACTCTAAATTCAGATCTGCAGTTTTTATCACACCATTTATATTGACCTTTCACCTTCTCTAAGGCACCACAGTGTTGGGACACTTGATGTTCTGGTGGACTTCCTTCTTTCCAGTTGGTCCAGTTTCCCACACTGAGCCCATTGTACCAGATCCAGAATCCGAAAAGTCTGCTCTGTCTAAGCCCCACCCACACTGGCTCTGAAATATTCTGTCTTTTTAGCTCTCTCTCTGTTTCTATCTGATCATCCTCTGACTCAATTCGCAGTAGTCCAGAAAAGTTACTGCTGCAGTAATCCAGAGCTTCCTCCCAGGACATTTGATAAGAACTGACATGAATGAAGCTTTCTGAAGAGAAGGAAAAAAAAAATTAGTTAGATGAATTGATGTCTTGAAACATACGGAAAGCTTTGAAATGTTGAATTCTGGCCAAAAAAAAAAATATATATATATATATATATATATATATATATATATATATATATATATATATATATATATATATATATATATGTATATAGGGACAAAAAATGCAAAACTAGTGAAATACCTTGAATTAAATGTCGTTCTAAATAAGAATTATATTTCTATTTCAATACAAGCCTTGTCTTACTGTAGCATAAGGCATGTTGTTCAATGTCTTCTTCACTTTTACTCCAATTCCCATCTTGATTCAAAAATATATAATGTCCGCTCTGTTCTTCTGTAAAGTTTCTGTAAGCAGATTGTCCTCCATCAGACCATTCCACTCTGTCCTCCAGCAGGCCGATCCAGAAAGGAGTTATACTTTTGTTTCCTTCATTCTGCACCTGTTCATTTTCCTCTTCATTATGGATGCTCACTAAATCAGTGTGATTCTCTCTGCAGTACAGCTGAGCCTCAAACCAGGTTTTAGTTTCAGGTATTAACATGTATGATGCTCGCCCAACATCTGTAGAAATGTAAGAAAGTGATATGGTTTTGGTTTAATTCATAGTTAAAATAAGTAGTTATAAGATAATATTTTAATACCTTGTTCATAACACATGAAGTATTTTCTCTCAGTGCACTGTAGAAAATCCCAACGGCTATCAAATTTCATAGCAGTGCAGTATGTTCCCCCACATGTCGTGTCTAATTCTGTATATGTAACCTCATCACCATTTGACCATTTCTTACTGCTATTTCCTATCTCTCCACCGATCCATCCACTAGGGCTGGATCCATCAGTAATATTAATGAGCAGTGTCTTTAATTCTATATTGTCTTGTTGGTCATAAACTGTGGCGAGGTCAGTGAAGTTTGTTCTGCATTCATTCACTGCAAGATCTCTGGTGAATCTTTCATTTATTAGTTGGAATTCTCTTAGTCGGCCTTTAGCATTTGAAAGAGGAAAAGCTGAGGAGAAACATTCAGTTTTTAGCACTATACCATCTAATGGAAAACATGCTGGAAAACATATGTGCCATTTTAATAGTAAGTAATCAAATTAAATTACAAATCCATTTGCGTCTCATGAGGACAACAAAGTTAAATACTCACCCCAGAGGAGCAGCAGCACAAGCAGCGAGGTCATAGTGATGCTCAGTGTGTTTAAACCTGTCTCTGCTGTTAATCACAGAATCTGTTGATTTCCAATAAACCACAGAAAAACAGATCACATAACATAAAATAGACTAAATGGAAATCAATTGACTTACAGTATAGTGCTCAGTGCAATCATAAAGTGTCTTTACAATAAAAAGACAAAAACAATTAATGTGTTTTAATTGTAAAACACTTTTACCAATATTTTGGACTGTTATTACTACAGTATGTACATGTTTGTGTTGGTGTTATAAAATATCTAATAATGGTTTTCCAACAGTATTTCTTCCAATTTATTGAAGTAGTCAATTTCTGTTGAAAAGTCCGTACAGTTGACCACTCTTCACCAGTAAAGATTATTTCACTTCTGTCATCCATTTCTCTTTGATATAAATTGCAGAGTGTGTTTTCATATTTATTGAACTCTTGTATATCTGAGAATCTAATGTCTACACCTGATGTGTAAGCCTTTTTGAGTTAGTCTGTCAATGGGTTCAAGTTGTCTGAGTTTTCCTGTCATATTTCTATCACTTTTATCAATTGATCATTTTAAATTCATGCAGAATGAGCACCGTGATGTTCTGTAATCAATACTATATTAAAGTTGCGTTGAGGTAATGTATGATTTAAAAAATCAAAGATTTGTTCTGAATGCAACATTTCACAGTTTTAGACAAGTACTGTATATGCATGTAGGCTAAGGTTCTGTGTATGATATATAGGCTTATACTAAATATAAAATTGTGTAATAGCTACACTATAGAAATATTACTGACTGATAATTAAATATTTTACCTGTGCCACTTCTGATGACATGCATGACGAAAATGTGTGTAGTAAATCGCAAACAAAACAAAACAGCTTTATTTGTAATGTTAACTCAAACTCTCCCACTAAAGAATCCCTTTTAAATTTGGCATATATATTTTTTTTTTATTATTATTGTTATAAAATGTTGTAGATCTATGCGTGGTGTACTAAAACTGTAAACATGAGCTATTCAAACAGTACAGCTTCAAATCTTAAATTAAATTTATGCATTTAGCAGACACTTTTATCCAAAGCGACTAACAGTGCATTCAGGCTATCAATTTTTACCTATCATGTGTTCCCGGGGAATCAAACCCCCAACCTTGCGCTTGATAGTGCAATGCTCTACCTATTGAGCTACAGGAACACAAAATTATAATAATTAATAATTGTCGTTCTGAATGGGATCAAAAGACATCACAGACAATCATGAAATTCTGTTCAAAAAACACTATTTCCACACTTATTTTCTCAGATAGATATAAAAAAAAGCGTGTAATTAAATCAGAGATGGCAAAGTTACTTCATTCTTACCTGGTGAGAAGGTTAATGTGCTGGAAGAAACTGAAGACTTTTATATGTAATTCTATAGAGGTCAGGTGCTGACAGGCAAATTGATTCTGGGTACCATAAGTTAATCAGTAACTTCATTTAGGTGTTCATTCAGCTAAGGAGTTTTATCCAGATCATAACAGTAATATTTATGGAGTCGAGTGCTTTATACAGGAAAAATACAACCTAACCAAAACTGAGCTAAATTGTCTTTTATGCAATAAAATGGCATTATTGTTCATAAGATCCAATTCAAATGAAATTTATCAGAAGTGGTGGTTTAAAAAAGTAATTTGTGGTGTGTAATAACTGTCTTAATATGGTGTGGTTGCACATGTCTGTGTATATTATATTCTTAGAACAAATACTTTGAGAAGTAAAAGTTATACTGGTGGTCAGTGTAACGGTTTGTGTAAATAAATGCTTGACGGTCATCTCTGCATATTTACGCATACACTTCATGAAGCTGAGCAGTGCATACATTGCTTTATGCTTCTTCCATAAACCGATAAATTCAAATCTGCAGTTTTGAATTGAGAAAAAAACGTACTACTTCCTGACTACCATCGCATGTTTCCATCCAATGTTTGCATAAATGTAGGGCCTACTGTACTGCCATAGTCAAATATCAATATCATCTATTATGTGTCCATATTCAAATGCACTGGGCAATGTCCAGTTCTGATGTGCTTCAACTAATGCACTACATCTCAAATTTTATAAGTTCATGTTTGAGGAATTTATCTGAAAAGTAATGATGACTAATGGATATCACCATACTTCCCTAGCTGATTGATAACATAAAAATTGCAAAAGAATTGTAAATTAGGTATTGTCTAATTAAATATGCATTAGTTTGCTGAAGAACAACAACAACCACAACAACTACAAAAATCTGAACACTGGATAAAGCCAGGTTCAAAATACATGCCATTTAGTTGACATTTCAGTGTTTATATATAAATAAATATGTGTATCGCAATTAAAATCTACAGACACAAATAGAGAAAATGCGATTTAAAAAAACTCTTAAATGTATAATTTGGACGATTTCATCCAAAAAATTCTATTTTGATTGTAGTCTAAAATAACATCCGAAAACCCAAACACATCTCGAAATTGACCAGTGAATGAAAAAAACAATACTTTTGCTTGTGTCTTGCATTAAATGGTAAATTAATAGCTTATTTTAATATTTAATACTTCTCAAAGGGATGAGCACTGAGCAGTTTGGACATCTAAAAAAATGATATCAACATGTATATGGAGCGTATTAACAAGAAATTGTTACCAGGAAAACTTAAGGTGTGGTGCTTTCAGTTTGGCATACTCCCAAGACTCTTGCGGCCGTTAACTGTGTATGAGATCCCCATCAACAAAGTTGAAAAGTTGGAACGGGTGATAAGCGCACAGCTGAAGCAGTGGTGGGAATTCCACGTTGTTTAAGTTCCGTCGGACTTTATGGACATGGCAAGCTGGAATTACCAATCACAGGGATCGTTAAAGAGTTCAAATGCACCAAGGCAAGGCTCGTCATGACCCTGATTGAAACCGAGGATGCAGTCATTCGAACAGCAGCCCCCAGGGTGGTAGCGGGAACGAAGTGGACTCCATCAGAAGCTGTTCAGAGTGCAAAGTCTGCGCTTCACTTCAGAGATGTGGTTGGACAAGTACAGCATGGGAGGGCAGGGTTCGGACTCATCCCAAAAACTCCTCTCTAAGCAACATCAGTGCAGAAGAGACAGCTAGTGGTAGAAGAAGTTAGGAGACAGGAGGAGGGTGAGCGACATGCCAAAGCTGTCTCAATGGCCAAGCAGGAGAAATAGACCAACTGGAAGGGCCTGGAGAAGAAAAAGCTCAGTTGGCGTGACTTCTGGCAAATGGATGGAGCATGGCTGAGTTTTGTCATCGGAGCCACATACGACCTGCTAACATCCCCTCAAAATCTGAAACAGTGGTATGGAGAAGATGCCGCTTGTTCCCTGTGTCAAGTACCTGCATCCCTAAGGCACATTCTATCAGGCTGCACTACAAGTCTCACCCAAGGGCACTATACTTGGCAACATAACCAAGTACTTAGAGAGCTGGCATCAATACTAGAACAGAAACGAACCACCACAAACAACCTCCCACAAACATTGGCAACTTCACGAATTTTGTACCAGCTGGCCAACATCCAGAGCATCCTATAACACCTAAAGATGCAAGCTTCCTGCAATCAGCGCGGGATTGGAAATTGGAAGTGTACCTTGATAAGAAGCTTGTGTTTCCCCCAGAAATAGTGACTACAACACTCCGGCCAGACATGGTCCGTGGTCTCCAACATCAAAGCTGGTATATGTTGTCGAATTAACAGTACCATGGGAAGAGGGGGTTGAAGAGGCTTATGAGAGGAAAAAGAACAAATATTCGGACCTGGCAGCTGAAGCATCCAAGAACGGCTGGAAGACAAGCATCTTTCCAGTAGAGGTGGGATGTAGGGCATTTGTTGCAACATATACCACCAGTTTGCTGAAAAAAATAGGGGTGAAGGGTCGCTCTCTCCAACAGGCCATCAAGTCCATATCAAGTGCTGCTGAAAAAAGCAACAACTGGCTCTGGATCAAGCACAAGGACCCCATCTAGGCAGTATGGTAGAGACAGATGGTTTGCGGTCAGGCTTAGGCCCAACTCAGGGAGAAGGACGCCCCTGCCATGCAGAGCCCATCAGGGATATAGAGGGCATGGTATGGGGGGGGGTGGGGGTAGGTGTACATGTGACGCTGGATACACTGTTGAGCCTTCTGGAGACGTTGTAGGCTTAAATCAACGAAACGTTGATGAAGCAGGGTTCCCACCTGATGACCCCAACGACATATCTTACCCTCCTTTTGTTTAACCACTCCACACCAATTGCTACTATCAAGAGTTTCCTACTAAAGGGATTGAAACATCTAGTTCTATTAACTTTACTATTACAGTGCTATAAGTGCTAATCAGCTCATTCATACACTGTATTTTGACCGAGTGGCAACCTCTCGCTCTCTCTCGTGAAGCCAATAAGGAAGTGACTAAAACTGCAATTCATCGACTGGCCGCTTGAGGCTGGCTGCAAAAGGGAGTCAGTCCCATAGACTCCCCATGTTAAAATGCCCAACTTTACAGCAGAAAAAAACATGTTTATAGCCTGGTTCAAAAAATGATTTTGGTCTATATTGCTAATTTTGCCCTTCATGACAACTGTGAGGGGGATGAATTTTTTTATAACTCATCCGTTTAAATTATATTAAGCCTTAAAGTTCTGCATAATTAAGGGCGTGGCCACTTGAGTGACAGGTGTATTGCCGCTGCTGACAATGCTGTTGCGCTAGGTGGGCGTGGCTTCAGCAATCAGCTCCCGCCTTTTTGCCCATTTTCGATTATCCGGGAGAGTCGCACGATGACGCGCTGCCAAGATGGCGACGGACCGCTCTGCATACTTTAGGCTTCAAAACCGCTATTGAGGAGTCTATGGGTGACGTAACGGACACTACGTCCATATTTTTTTACAGTCTATGATTTTGACGTGTTTTGAGGCCATTAACAGATGAAGGTGTGTTGAGACACTGTGCTAAGAGCTAGTGAAGTTTCTTTGCTCTGTTTTGTGATCTCAAGATGGGAAAAACAGCAAAGCCCATGAAAGGGACTGGATGAGGGTTAATAGTTATGATGGATCACAGACGCTGGCCGAGTTTGCTCTCTACATGACTGATGCTTCTGTATTCGCTCACACAGGAGACTTAGGCTGGTTGTAAAATGTCTTGCTTGTGTTATTTAATCACAGTGATCAAAGCACATCTTTTCTACTGCCTCAGCGTTATACAGGATTGACAGTAGTGCTGAGTCTGCAGTATGGATTTAGGGTCTCTGTTGCACAGACCAGCATCACACATGCACAGCCCTCTCCCCAGAGCTTTAAAGGAGTTTTTAACTTTACAAAGCATCAGAAAGTTTGGGAGTCTTAGACCTTCCCAACGATATATAGTTTGTCAAGATTAGATTCGATTTAATTGTAATATAGTGAAGTAAATGTAGGCATCCCGTATACAGGACAGGGTGACAGTTAAAAGGTTTAATGTGCAATAATAAACTTTATTATTTTCAGGTTACCATTTTTTTTCTTGCTATTTTTTACATTAATATACATTCTCAGACATGTATTTTGAATGTAAAATTGGGTTACAATTAACAACCGTTTTATAGCAGTTATTAAATGAAATAGTCAATGTAGTATCCAGAATCCTTTTTTTCTTCAGAAATGTGACGCTTAGCACAGGTCTACTGTTTTACGTTTGCGACAGAGCTGCAGATCACAAGTAATGCATTCATGATATTATTAAACTGGCTGCATGTCTTGGTTTACTTGCAAATTCGGCAAATGCAAATACTTTCAACACAATAAAAGGACTCAATGTAATGTCCATGAAAAACTTTTAATGTTAATTCTCGGTACGAGGCATAAAGGTTTACAACATAATAATAAAATGAATGAATCAATGAGATAAACATGAAAAAGGCAACAGAAACACTACAGGTACAGCATTACCAACTATCTTCAAGTGCTAACTATAAGATTTTTATTATACAAGAGCTGAATGATGCCACTATTTACTATTGAACGCATGAGCTCTTTTTCCTCATTCGGAGCGCTGAAAACTGTGCAATACGATAAATCAAAGAGCATAACAGGGAGGTATATTACTTTAACTCACATAAAGTTATAAATTCAGATCTGCAGTCTTTATCACACCATTTATATTGACCTTTCACCTTCTCTAAGGCACCACAGTGTTGGGACACTTGATGTTCTGGTGGACTTCCTTCTTTCCAGTTGGTCCAGTTTCTCACACTGAGCCCATTGTACCAGATCCAGAATCCGAAAAGTCGGCTCTGTCTAAGCCCCACCCACACTGGCTCTGAAATATTCTTTCTTTTTAGCTCTCGCTCTGTTGCTATCTGATCATCCTCCGACTCAATGCGCAGTAGTCCAGAAAAGTTACTGCTGCAGTAATCCAGAGCTTCCTCCCAGGACATTTGATAAGAACTGACATGAATGAAGCTTTCTGAAGAGAAGGAAAGAAAATATTAGTTAGATGCATTGATTTCTTGAAACATACGGAAGGCTTTGAAATGTCGAATTCTGCCCCACCCTCCAAAAAAATAAATATATTTGAAAAAAAATACCTTGAATTTAAGGGGCATATTGTGATAAATCAGAATTTTGCAAAGTCTTGTCTTACTGTAGCATAAGGAATATCGATTATTGCCGCCTTCACTTTTACTCCAATTTCCATCTTGATTCAAAAATATATAATGTCCGCTCTGTTCTTCTGTAAAGTTTCTGTAAGCAGATTGTCCTCCATCAGACCATTCCACACTGTCCTCCAGCAGGCCGATCCAGAAAGGAGTTATACTCTCGTTTCCTTTTTTCCAAACCTGTTTATTTTCCTCTTCATTACTGATGCTGACTAAATCAGTGTGATTCTCTATGCAGTACAGCTGAGCCTCAAACCAGGTTTTAGTTTCACGTATTAACGTATATGACAGTCGCCCAACATCTGTATGGATACAAGAATATGTTATTTATTTTGTTTATGTATATTAAAACATTTACAGGGTAGTATTTTATTACCTTGCTTATAACACATGAAGTGTCTTGTCAAATTACATGTGACAAATTCCCAGTCTCCATTTGCATTCATAGAAGCACAGCGTGAATCTGTATAACTTGTAAAGTCTCGGCGAAATGTGACCTCATCACCATTTGACCATTTCTTACAGGGACTATTTCCGATCTCTGCACCGATCCATCCACTAGTGTTGGAACCATTAGTAATATGAATGAGCAGTGTCTTTAATTCTATATTGTCTTGTTGGTCATAAACTGTGGCGAGGTCAGTGTAGTTTGTTCTGCATGCATTCACTGCAGCAACTCTGGTGAAGTTATCCTTTATTAGTTGGAATTCTCTTAGTCGGCCTTTAGCATTTGAAAGAGGAAAAGCTGAGGAGAAATATTCAGTTTTTAGCACCATACCATCTAATGGAATGCCATTTTAATAGTAAGTAATCAAATTAAATTACAAATCCATTTGCGTCGCATGAGGACAACAAACAAGCAAACTATGTTTCAGACAAAGTTAAATACTCACCCCAGAGGAGCAGCAGCACAAGCAGCGAGGTCATAGTGATGCTCAGTGTGTTTAAACCTGTCTCTGCTGTTAATCACACAATCTGTTGATTTCCAATAAACCACAGAAAAACTGATCACATCATATAAAATACACTAAATGAAAATCGATTTACTTACAGTATAGTGCTCAGTGCAATCATAAAGTGTCTTTACAATATAAAGACAAGAACAATTAATGTGTAACAAGGTATGTCTTTACTAAAAATACATTCAAGGGGCTCTAATGTACTCAAGTAAGAAGTACTGATAGATGAATGTTTGTTTTGCAGTTTTATATAAGCTATATCATTAAATTTTATATATATATATATCATACTGTGAAAATACCTGGGGTTTTCTCTAAATTACAAATAAGGAAATACTGAATATAATAAGGAAAATATAATTATGTGTTTATAATGATTTTTTTCTTCTCAAACCTTCCCTGTGGTGTAAAACCACCCCTGGCCAAATGCCCCCAGATGACATCACTTCCCACTTTGGTCATTACTGTAGTTACCATGTCCTGAACATCACATCCTTTCTTTTTTAATCTATCTAGGTGGTTGAATAATAATATATTTGGACTTTATTTTTTAAAAATTACCTCAATTTAGCACCAGCAAACTCTAGGGATAAATGCATAGCATTTTAGTCAAACTGTACAGTACATTACAGTAGCGGGGGAGATGAATGTTATTTTATTTAATCCGTGTCATTTTAATGTTTTTTGACCATAGAGACTAAAACATAGAGACTCTGGTGTTAATGTGTCTGCATTGAAGCATTTTTGGGAAAGTCATGGTCTAATGGTTAGAGAGTTTGTCTCCTAACCCTAAGGTTGTCATCACTTTCACTTTTCGTGCGCTTAAACAGATCTGATTTGACAGCTCTGACCTAAAAATGATTTTCAGTTACAATAATTAATCCTAAAATACTACATTGTAGAAACATCAAGTTGTCTTTTAAAGCTGAGCAGTGCAGACATTGCTTTATGCTTTTTCCATAAACCAATAAATTAAAATCTGCAGTTTTGAATTGAGAAAAAAAAATACATACTACTTCCTGACTACCATCGCCTGTTTCCATCCATCCAATGTTTGCATAAAAGTACTGTACTGCCATAGTCAAATATCAATATCATCTATTATGTGTCCATATTCAAATGCACTGGGCAATGTCCAGTTCTGGTGTGTTTCAACTAATGCATTTCATCTTGAACTTCATAAGTTAATGTTTGAGGAATTTATCTGAAAAGTTATGATCATTTAAAAAGTTTAACTAATATACATCACCATACTCCCCTAGCTGATTGCTAACTTTTTTTTCGTTTCCTAGCCTGGTAATACCAAACTCTGCTACTTTGCTTTGCTTCGTAGAGTACAGAAGCGAACTGGAATTGAGCAGAAGCATGAAGTCTGACATAGTCAGGCTATTAGTTTTCTTAACTATTGTTTCACTTAGCTTTTATCTAATTAAATATGCATTAGTTTGCAAAAGAAAAGGAAAAACAATAACAAAATATCTGAACACTGGATAAAGTCAGGTTCAAAATTTATGTAATTTCCTTTGACATTTCAGTGTTTATTTATAAATAAAGATGTTTATCACAATTAAAATCTACAGACACAAATGGATAATGTGCAATAAAATAATCACTTAAATGTATATTTTGGATGTTTTCATCCTGATATTTACTACTGACACACTACAGCAAAACAGAAATAATATATATATATATATATATATATATATATATATATATATATATATATATATATATATATATATATATATACATACAGTACAGACCAAAAGTTTGGACACACCTTCTCATTCAAAGAGTTTTCTATATTTTCATGACTATGAAAATTGTAGATTAACACTGAAGGCAATGGTTAGTTTATTTTCAACCAGAATCTTATTTTTTAATACATGGTATTAGTGTTATTCACATGGTGTGATGAATCAAGCTAAAGAAGAAATGTTGGTTTTATCTGTTAGTTCTAAGAAGAGTAGGATGTCCTGTAGCATTGACATCAGTCATCAAGAAGTGCTTCAAACGTCTAGTCAAATAGATCCACTGATGGCACCATTGCAATGGCCATTCACTCTGCCCTGGAACACTTGGAGGGAAGAGACACCTATGTGCGGATGCTGTTTGTTGATTACAGCTCTGTATTTAACAACATCATCCCTACCAAACTTATAGCCAAACTAAAAGATCTGGGTCTTAACAGTCACTTGTGTAACTGGCTCCTGGACTTCCTGACTGGTAGATCCCAGGTGGTTAGAATTGGCAATCACATATCCTTCTCACATACACTCAGCACTGGTGCCCCACAGGGATCTGTACTCAGTCCTCTCTTGTACTCCCTGTTCACTTACGACTGCTCTGCTAACATGGACTGCTCTCCAACATCATCCTCAAATTCGCTGATGGTACAACTATCCTAGGTGTTAAAAAGGCCCGCTGTAATTGAGCTTTCATTTTGAAGTGTTCTGGCGATCACCCAGTGTTTGAATGTGCTGTCAATTCAGCAACCTAAAGACACTATGCTCCGGCCATTTCCAGCAGGTGGCAGTGATTAGCATTTGGTAGAAATAGCCCGAAATAGCCTGCTGGTGGACTCCAGGAATTCAGAGAGAGAGAGGGTCATGTTCCCATTCACATCAATGGAGAGATAGTAGAGACAGTTGAGAGCTGCAAGTTACCTTGCATTCACATCTCTGAAGATCTTTCCTGGAGCATACACAGAAACCATAGTGAGAACAGCCCGTCAGCATCTCTACTTCCTGCGGAAGCTGAGAAAGTTTGGCATCTCCTTTTACATCATGTCAAATTTCTACCGTTGCTCTATAGGCGGATCTTTTGTGACGTCATTGTTTATGTTTGTTGCGTTGCATCATGGGAGTCGTGTGGCAAGAAACACCGCTAGATAACTGTAATTTGATAGTTTTGCACGTTTGGAGGAGGATTTAGAGAAGAGGATGGTTCACTCTTGCTGTGTGGTCGATTGTACGGCTCGTTGGGGGCCTGATAAAAAGTTTTTTCGAATTCCCTCCGAAAAGGATAGCGAAAAACGAAAGAAAAGATTGCGTGCAATTAGGCGATTGAACCTGGACGCTCCGAAGAAAGCCTGGATTCCTGCAGCTTCTGATCGAGTTTGTGAGGCACATTTTGTTCATGATAAGTCTTAGTGACTATGTATTTATAGAAGATTGAATAAAAAAATTAATAAATAAAACTGAGTCAAATCAACCGAGTCATATGTTTACTTTTCGCGTTCTGATTCAGGTGTCCCAAAACACGATCCACAGCACCCAGACTATGTTCCTCACATCAAAATGGGCTATTATCAGTCACTACATTTTCAATAAATAAGTAAATAAGAACACTGATCAATGAAGACTTATCCG
Source organism: Carassius gibelio (assembly GCF_023724105.1). Taxonomy (NCBI): domain Eukaryota; kingdom Metazoa; phylum Chordata; class Actinopteri; order Cypriniformes; family Cyprinidae; genus Carassius; species Carassius gibelio. Next base: position 33,660,777 of record NC_068374.1, on the reverse strand, counting down.
GCTTTGCAGTCACAGTGAGCAGTGATTATTTCGCCGTTCCCTTTGGCGATCACCCACGGGAGATGCGAATCACACTGTGACTCTGCTTGGCCAGGTCTAACCTCTGCTTTTAGCACGATCACTGCTTTCTGTTTGGCAGAAAAGATCGGCCCAACTTTGCGAGAAACAAAATAATCATAAGCCTCCAGACTTTTGAAAGCCTTTAATCTTTCATGAGTGAAGGGTCCAGGGGTTTCTATTAAATAAGAATAAATGTCTCCCCAGCAGATTGGTGGCCAAGACACGGGCGAGTTGGACCAACGTTTTTTGTCATCCCAGATCATATATGGGCTTTGAATAACTTCAATTTTGTCACCAATACAAATTTTGAGCTTCTCTCCAAACCTCCTCCGGTCTTCAGATGTTAAAGTGCCCACCATACTGTTTTTTTTGTTTCCACACAACCACTCGCGCATGTGTACAAAGATGTCAACAAAGATCCTCCTATAGAGTGCATTCTGACCAGCTGCATGTCTGTATGGTACGGCAACTGCTCTTCTTTGGACCACAAAGCTCTGCAGCGAGTGGTGAGAACAGCAGAGCTCATCACTGGACATAAACTCCCAGCCTTACAGGACATCTATCAGACTCGCTGCTTGAGAAAGGCTAACAGCATCAGCATCGCTCACCCCGCTCATCACCTGTTTGCCACACTGCCATCTGGCAGACGCTTACGATCCATCCGATCACGGACGACCAGACTGAAGAACAGCTTCTATCTTCAAGCCATCAGGCAGATATCCTTCACCTAAAACCTCTTATGTTCATCTTTTATTGTACTTGCACTTTTTAATATTCCTTCATGTAGCTCTGTGACACTCTACAATGACATTTTGTTCATTGCTCTACTCGGAAATACAAAATCGGAATGTGTGCTGCCCTTATGTTTATCTTTTATTGTACTTGCACTGCCACTTTAATTTTCTGTCATGTAGCTCTGTGACACCCTACAATGACATTCTAGACAATGCTCTACCCCAATAATCTTATATTCGTAGCTCAGGACTGCTTATGACTACTTATAACTCTTACACTGTCTACCTTTATTGCTACCTTACACCACTTTTTTTTAATGTAATGTTCTGTCTGTGTCTGTTCTACCTATGGTCACTGAAGTCACTTAAAATCTCAGTGCCCTCCACGTACATCTATGTCTGTTTATGTCCTGTTATTGTCACTGTATGTCTGAGCCTCGTCACAAGCATTTCAATGCCCAGTTTCCCCAGTTCCCCAGTTATCCATGCAAATGACAAATAAATGCATCTTGACTGATCAGTGGATTGTAATAAATGTAAAAGAATGTAAAAAATTGCTCAGTAATTGCAGTACTTTGTGAAATCTGACATCATTCTAAATTCATTATGATCCTCTGTTATTAATTAAAAGCCTAAAGACTTCTCATGTGACATATCTATTCTAACTGGTACAATACATACGTTTAAAAGAATCTGCTCCAAACAAACAAAGGATAGGCCATGTGATTAGATATTTGCTTAGAAAAAATAATAGGTTAGTCAAATGTAATTTAGTAGGCTAATAAGCTGCTTCTTACCTGGGGTGCGGTTCCCGTACAACCACGCAACTCGCTGATTAACCCCCACAGCACGATGAATCGTTATGGAAATGAACGAGCTAGTCACGACTGTGTTTACCGAAACCATAGCACCTGTGTCGCAGATCCATGGTTCAAACTACGATGGTTTGAGGTGTCGTTCTTCTTCTTCTTCGATCTAATGGCTGACTGGAGGCATGAGCACATACCGCCACCTATATTAATTTGGTTTTATTTTCTCTTTTCTTCGACTCGAATTACGCTTTTGAAATTACGTTACGTAATAACGAATCATTCATTTGTTGGCAATACATTATAAACACACACAGAGTTAAAATGTGCTCTTTACTGGTCCCAATGTCAATAATTTCACAATTTCATATAAATACTATTTCTTATTTAATATTGATAGGCTACTTAACCACAATTGAAAAAAAGATGGGTTTTGAAAAAAAAACTATGATGTACTGTTGTGGACACCTGTTGCTTATTTTGCTAATTTTTTCCTATTTAAGTCTCCTTGCCATTCAGCCATATGTTAATGAAAATTACAGGAAATCCCAAATTTCCAAAGCATTAAATTGCAGTTCTTTTTGAGGAGGTGGAAAATAATAAAGTCCAGCTATTTTCAAAGCTGAAAAATAGGCAAGGCAAGTTTATTATATAGTACATTATATAGTACATTATATTTAGCACACAATGGTAATTCAAAGTGCTTTACATAAAAGAAAGTAAAATAATAATGAAGAAAAATAATAAGAAGAATAAAACAAGCATTTTTAAAACTTTTAAAATGATATTAAAAAATTTACTTATTTAAAATTAATCTAAAACAGTTAGAAAATGATTTTACATAAAAAAAACAGTGAAAATACAGTGCAATCAGTTCAGACATTGCACAGTGCTCACTCAATAAATGCACAGCTAAACAGATGAGTTTTAAGTCTAGATTGAAATGTGACTAGTGTTTCAGCACATCTGATCTCTTCTGGAAGCTGATTACAAATGCAGGCAGCATAGTAACTAAAGGCGGACTCCACTTGTTTTGTGTGAACCCTTGGTATTTCTAACTGGCTCGACGCTAATGATCTGAGTGCTCTGTTAGGTTTATATTCAGTGAGCATATCTGCAACATATTTCGGTCCTAGGTCATTTAGTGACTTATATACGAGTAAAAGTAAAAATCAATCCTAAATATAACTGGAAGCCGGTGTAAGGACCTGAGGACTGGTGTGATATGCTCCGATTTTCTGGTTCTAGTTATAATCCAGGCAGCAGCGTTCTGGAAGAGCTGCAGCTGTCTAATGGTCTTTTTGGGGAGGCTGGTGAGAAGCACATTACAATAGTCCACCCTGCTGGTGATAAAGGCATGAACAAGTCTTGGCTGGAAACAAAACTTCTAATTCTTGCAAATGTTTTTTTAAACGATAGTATGCTGATTTAGTTACTGCTTTGACATGACTACTGAAACTAAAGTCTGTCTCCAGAATCACACCAAGATTCCTGACTTGATTTTTAGTTGTTTGACCCCTAGAGTCAAGGGTATGCATTCATCTTGAAGACTTCATCTTTGTTTCCAAATGCAATGACAGTTTTTTCTATGTTTAACTAAAGAAAGTTCTGGCACATCGAACTATTAATTTCATCAATGCATTGGCAGAGGGAGTCAATAGGGCTGTAGTCATTTGCAGATAAGGCTAGGTAAATCTGGGTATCATCAGCATAGCTGTGATAGACAATTTGATTCCTTCTCATTATTTGACTTAGTGGAAGCATATACAGGCTAAACAAGAGCGGTGCAAGAATTGAGCCTTGTGGGACTCCGCATGTCATGGACGTTCACTTAGACTTATGCTCTCCTAGACTCACATAATAGCCTCTCCCTTCTAAGTATGACCTGAACAATTTGAGTACCATCCCAGAAAGCCCAACCCAGTTTTCCAGTCTCTGTAGTAGTATGTTATGATTGACAGTGTTAAACGCAGGACTGAAATCTAGCAATGCCAGCACCGATATCATTTATTATCTTAATGAGTGCTGTCTCTGTGCTGTGATGCAGTCGAAAACCAGTTTGAAAATTGTCCAGATATCCATTTGAGTTCAAGTATTTGTTCAGTTGATTAAAAACTACATTTTCTATAATTTTGCCTATAAAAGGAAGACTAGATATTGGTCTAAAATTGCTCAAAATGGTGTTATCAAGATTGCTCTTTTTCAGGGGTCAGTCTCTCAACAGTGGCAAAAAAGAGTACGTTAGTTTTTAACTTTACAAAGCATCTGAAAGTGTGACCCTGGTGTAAAATAAGACTTCTGTGCTGTAGTGTAGTGTAATGCAACATACTGCATGTTAATGAAACTTTGTCTAAGAAAGACTTTTATTATTAGGGCTCAAGATATAAGAAGAAAAACTGATCAGCTTTAATATTCTGAGCAGTGTTTCAAAATATGCAAATTTGTTAACCTGGTCATAATAATCTCATTTGTTAGAAATACAATAAAAATTACAAACCCTTTCAATATTTCACAATTTAGTGAACTTTAAGGTTTCCTAAACGTGTGTAAGTCTCTACACATAATTCAATGTCCATTCATAAAAAAAATGTAATCTCACTTTAGATACACAAACCTACAGAATAACTACAAATAAGTTTCTGATTATATATATATGGTTAGCAATGCATTTTATTATGCACTGAGTCTGAATTAGTCAATGTGTTTAATTACACACAGTTCTGTAATATTGTACGCACACAACAAGAGTTCATATAGTTAAATATGAACTAGATATTCTTGCATTATAGATAAAAAGTTTATAAATAATGGAATGAAATATTCAATAATGTTGTTTAGACAAATTATAATTAGAGAGCTTGCAGATTTTTTATATTATAGAACTATTTAATTTAACCAGAGTATTTTCTTACATTTTCTTTACTATCTTTTGATTGCTTTTTTCTATAATAAAATACATGCTTTAATATTGGTTTAATGTACAATAATAAACATTATAGTTTAATGTAAAATTGGGTAACAATTAACAACCATTTTATAGGAGTTATTTAATGAAATAGTCAGTGTAGTATCCAGATTTTATTATTTTTTTTTTTTTTTTCAGAAATGTGAAGCTTAGCACAGGTCTACTGTTTTATGTTTGCAACACACCTCCAGATCACAAATTATGCATTCATGATATTATTAAACTGGCTGCATGTCTTGGTTTACTTGCAAATTTGGCAAATGCAAATACTTTCAACACAATATTCACAATAAAAGGACTCAATGTAATGTTAATTACAACTTTTAATGTCTTGGTACGAGGCATAAAGTTTTACAACAAATAATAAAACGAATGAATCAATGAGATAAACATGAAAAAGGCAACAGAAACACTACAGGTACAGCATTACCAACTAGCTTCTAGTGCTAACTATAAGAGCTTTATTATACAAGAGATGAATGATGCACTTTTTCCTCATTCGGAGCGCTGAAAACTGTGCATGCGATAAACCAAAGAGCATAACAGAGAGGTATATTACTTTAACTCACATAAAACTCTAAATTCAGATCTGCAGTCTTTATCACACCATTTATATTGACCTTTCACCTTCTCTAAGGCACCACAGTGTTGGGACACTTGATGTTCTGGTGGACTTCCTTCTATCCAGTTGGTCCAGTTTCCCACACTGAGCCCATTGTACCAGATCCAGAATCCGAAAAGTCGACTCTGTCTAAGCCCCACCCACACTGGCCCTAAAACCTTTTTTCTTTTTATTTCTCTCTCTGTTTCTACCTGATCATCCTCCGACTCAATGCGCAGTAGTCCATAATTTTTGCTGTTGCAGTAATCCAGAGCTTCCTCCCAGGACATTTTTTTAGAACTGACATGAATGAAGCTTTCTGAAGAGAAGAAAAATGTTTTATTAGTTACATGATTTGATTTATTCAAGCATACGGTAGGCTTTGAAGCATAAAATATTGTCTTAACCTACTGTAGCAAAGAGCACCACATGTGTTCAGATTACTTTTGGACCAAGATTCCGGTAGTTGTTTAGAGAGAAATGTAAAGCATCCAGCATTGTTAGTTTCTCCTGTCACATTATGTATTTTTTCATAATCAGAATGTCCACCATCAAACCATGCAAGGCTGTAATTATCCCGAAAGCCAATCCAGATAGAGTTACTCCCATTTACTGCTTCCCTCACTCGTTCGTTTTCCGTCTGATTTCTGATGCTGACTAAATCTGAGTGATTCCTTCTGCAGTGCTTCTGAGCCGCAAACCAGGTTTTATTTTCAGGGATTAAACTATAGTTTAATGATCCTGTATGAATGCAAGAATAGACACTAGTTTTCCTCATAATCTTTGGATATTTATAAGATATAGAGTAAAGAGCCCGGGGATGATTACCTTGTTTATAACACATGAAGTACATTTGTGAACTACAGTTGAAACACTCCCATGTTCCATCAGTGTTTAGTGCACCACAGCAGCTTTCCTCAGTAAAGTTTCTGGTGATGTTGTTGAATGTGACTGGATCACCGTTTGACCATGTACAGCTGTTGGCTCCAATCCAGCCACAATACATAGATCCATTCACTATCATTTTAGCTAGCGTTGCATTGTCGTTATCGTCATAGATTGTGACCAGGTCAGTGTAGTTATGTCTACAAGCATTCAGTGCATCATTTATCTGCATTTGTGTTTCAGTTAAGTAGAATTTTCTCATTTTCTCAGTCGACCTGTACCACTTTAAGAGGAAAAACTGAGAAGAGATTTGTAGTGAAACACTCTTGACATCTTGACTGGAAGATAATTCATATCCTTCAAGTATTCTTGTTCAACTTTGACTTGAACAATTCATTTGTGTGTGTATATATATATATATATATATATATATATATATATATATATATATATATATATATATATATATATATATATATATATATATGTGTGTGTGTGTGTGTGTGTGTGTGTGTGTGTGTGTGTGTGTGTGTGTGTGTGTGTGTGTGTGTGTGTGTGTATATATATATATATATATATATATATATGTGTGTGTGTGTGTGTGTGTGTGTGTGTATATGTGTATATGTGTATATGTGTATATGTTCGTTCTAAGAGGAGTTGGACTGATCAGTGGATCATAGTAAATGTATGAGAAAGTAATAAATCGCTCAGTCAATGCAGTACTTCTGAAATTCTGACATCATTCTAAATTAATTATGTTTTCTGTGATTAATACAAAGGATAAATACTTCTCATGTGACATATCCAAATTGTACAATACATTTTTAAATGTCTAAATGTGTATAAGCATCTGCTCCGAGAGGATCGCATCAGCAAACGAACAGGAAAGGCAATGTAATCGGATCCTTGGCTTAGACAACACAGTATGTTAGTGTACTTAAATTTGACCTTGGTAAGAAAGAAAGGTGAGCAGGTTATTTGGTTGTGCACTGAAGGGAATAGCAGACTTATTCAAATCATGGCATCATTTTAGGGCAGACTGGGTCTAATATCAACTCAACTGGAGATAAAGACGTCAAGAGAATGTGGATTGAATGCCGCTTCATTTGAATCCATATGTGCTGTTTTTATACACACATTATATACTATCAAATCAAGTTTTTTTTTTTTTTTGTTATGTGGATAGCCAGCATAGTTAGAGCTTTTTGTCCTGATATTCAGGGCCTGCTCTCTAATTTTGGAAATGTTTCCATAAACCTGCTGCCTTAGTCAAATATTAATAACATCCATAATGTGTCCTTATTCAAACATTTAAGCTGTGCAATACTCTACTCTGATGTGTTACAGTCTGCAGTGACTCACTATTTTTACTTAAGGGGTTAAAAAACGATTGCTATGTGGAAATCAAGCTGTGTTTATGCAGTAACTGAATATGATTATCATTCATTACATAAGTTGTTATAAAGCGCAACAGAGAGAAGCTGTTCAACGTACACGAAACCAAAAAAAGGCGAAAAGCACAATTCCTGAAACTCATTATCCCTAGTGTAGTTCTGACAAAGAATTTAGTGAATGTTTAGGATAACACTAGCACATGACCTTTAAGCTGTTTACATATGCGCTAAAACTAGCACGGGTTTTATTAAGAATTAATCAGAGGTGGGTAGAGTACCCAAAAGCTTTACTCAAGTAAAAGTAAAAGTAATTCTAGAAATATTTACTCAAGTAAAAGTAAAAGTACTAGTCTTGAATAGTTACTTGAGTAAGAGTAAAAGAGTATCGGATAAAAAAATCTACTCAAGTAGTTAGTTACTAGTTACTTTGGGTCATATATACGGAGCCTATTTTTATTTAGATAAATAGATAAAATGTATGTAATGTATGTGTGTGTGTATAAATGTATATATTTCATCAGCCTTTACTCCAATTTATGTAATTTATTATGAAACCCTGTCTGTTTACTTAAGTAACAAATATAGGTGTCATGCCATAACATATTTTTAATACGACTGACTTTATATTTAATGTGAATTTAACATTGAAAGTTAATGTGATATAAATATTGCTACTAATCTTTCATTGTTCAGAAAGAGAGCAAATAACATCTACATGATTAAAGATCATTTTCACTGAATGTCTAGATTTCAATCACTCTCAGAAACTCCCATTAAAATCACTGAAACTGTTAACACTATGAAATCAATATCTTAATTATAGATTCGTACACACATCTGCACTTTGTTGTTTCTGACGAGAGAATTCGCCAGAAAGAGGTCTCCATTCAGTGAGCGAGTGAAGGAAGCACCGGCATTTTAGCGATGACTCATCTGAACACCTCTGATTGGCCATTGCATTCAAAAGCTCAATAGAATCTTGTGTGATTGGTTATAATGCGCAGCGCTGTAAAAACGCGTCTGTCTCTGGCTCAGCGCCAGCAAGCTATCACAGATCTGAATTTAGCAGCTGATATGACTTGTTGAACGTACTCGCACCGGTGTGATTGTATTAAAATTAATAAAATCTTAATCGGCTATTTTTTTGTCTTTTGGAAGCTGCATTCAACTTGACTCCCCTCTGTTATAAGCCACACACGTACAACAAACTAATGTCACAGTGGTATCATGTACTGTAATCGAATGTAGCCCAAGTTATTACCTGTTAAACAGTAGACAGCACACGTGGTGTTCATCCAAAAACGATCTCCATCGCAAGCAAATAATAGCCTTTGTAGATTTGCTTTCAATTCAGTGTAGTTCCAATCAGGATCATTGTAGAGTTTGCAAAGAAAGTTTTGAATCTGGCTTATGTCACTAAAAACCTTTCCTGAACTTCATTACTCTGTCATCTCCCCTTATTAAGTCTGCCAGATCATTTACCGTTGAATTTCATCAAGTTTAGAATATGCTTCATTTGGCCAGGCCAGGGTTTGTCTCCCTGAAGAATAAACCCCAAACACACCTTCTGTTTTATGGAAGTCTACCAAAGTCATTAATCCATGAGCACAGAGATAAAAGAGCAATCAATCATGTGGAAAAGGCACATTTTTGCAATCGTGGCAAACATTGGGAAGTTTACTTTGGGGATGCGTAGGGACGTTCAAGTTGAGGATACATATCCGTTACTTTACATTGTGATCAAATTCATGTTAAATCTGTTAAAGTCATTAAGGTGTTTTGTGTCTCTGGGGGATTTTTTACTAGACAAACTCTTTTCTACCAGTGCCTAACCTCGTGAAGATCCATTGTTACCGACAAACCACTTAATCCATATGTACTTTATCTGTTTTTCTAATTTAATTTTCTCAACATTTCAGCTAATGAGTCCAGTCGCTTATCCAAAAGTCTTCTCTGGAGCCTGATTTTCTTACGCAGAATATCCAAAATTGTAAAACAAATATAATGAAAGATATTACATCTTAACAGAGAGTTTAGTTGACTTGTTCGCACCTTTTATATGATAATGTTTGCCATTTCACACATGGTGGCCATTCTGATGAACTTGGTGTGTGTGAGAAGCTTTGGTTGAGCGTTATGTCCAAATCAGCTTAAAAATACACAAAAGCCATTTTCATTCAGAGTTGTTTGACTGGATTCACCATTCTGTTCAAGACTTGCTAAAGAAACAGCCTTTGACCTCTGACCTGTGCTTAAAGGGGTACAGAGAATAAGAGTTTTGGATGCTCAGTAGAGCTTGAGGAATATATTTTTTGTTTAGATTTACAGCATTTGAGCCCTGACTGAAAAGCCTCCAGAGTTCTTTAGTCTAGACTGCATGAGACGGTTATGAAACTGTCTGATGCTTTGAAATAGACACTTGGTGCCTTTAAATAATCCAGGAATGTGAATCAGTGCAGCTCGACAGAATTTATGATTAGTTTTATTTATTTCCGTTCAGCAGACAAACAAATTGTTTTTCTAACATGAATAAAAAATGTACATGTTGGATTGTGCACAAATAAAAAGCTTTTTTTTCTCAATAAATTGTTCGTAGTTGTAAGTTTGAGAGGGTGTTTGTATATTTTTTTTTTTTATGAAAAGATGCGTGATTTTCATTATATGCTGCATGTTAAATAATTAAACTCAATCTTATCACTATTTTATCTCTGAGAACAGATAAATGTCACTATGTCCTAAACTGTGATTTTAATAAATTAACATGATCATAAATGGTATCTGAAAGAAATGCTTTTATTTTCATATGCTTTCCTGATCAAATATTGTCATGTAAATGTCAGTAAAGTCTCTGAGCTCATGGGATCTTCTTATGTGTCTCTTTTGAGTGCTTCTTGAATGAAAAAAAATAATAATAATCATAAATCAGTACATATAAGACTCTAAATACCGTAGTTACCTAAAAAGAAATAGGCTCAAGCAGCAAACGCCGACAAATCTTGACAATCAGATCATTACAAGAGTCAGAAATAAGTGACTATAATTAATCCCGAATAAATAAATGAGCTTTAAGGCTCGTCAAATATCATGAGTCTCAGAGCAGATGAGAAGAGCTTCAGTCAGGAGTTCCCGAGACTCTCTGAGGCATATGAGGACGTTTGGTAGAGGGATTCACTAGTTGACTGACCAAGATCACATGAGGCTTATGAGAAGTTCATTCATTGACTACGTTTACAAGCTGTTAAAATTCGGGAAATGGTCGGGTTAAGGTCACTATTCGGGTTTCTGAAACATTCGGGATAACCCGTTTACATGCGTGAGCAGAGAGAGTTACTCCTGTATACATGGAATGTGTAATCAGTCGCCAATATCCCGATGTAAACGGCGACGCACGGTTAGCGTCTGGACGTACAGACAACATTAAAACGCAATATGCGTCACTTCCGATTCTTCTTCCTGTATCCAAAGACAACAACAACAACAAAATTGGTCTCCTCCTCGCTCCAAAAGTGTGGTGCTGTGCTGCGTCTCGCCATGTTAACCTCGATTTGTTTACTTCCGCTATACTGCACGCGGGTTTTTTTATGCGCCGTCTCTACTCAAAAGACCAAGATTCCTTGCGAAAACAGAACATGCGCAGAACACACATTTTAATGGGGATATGCCGAAACGCATTTACAAGACCAAATATTCGGGTTAGAAAAGGGGCATCCCAGGTATAATATCCGGGTTTTTGCCGGTGTTTACATAGCCGTGCGCGACCGGGTTATTGCTAATATTCTGGTTTTGAACGGGTTATTGGTTGCATGTAAACGTAGTCACTGTCACATGCAGCTGTGGTTTGTTTCTGTGTTTGCAAGGCATTTTGGGAATGTGAGTTTTGAAGGATTGAGACAAAATACTCCAGAAAACACAAGTTGCAGGAAAACTTCTTGTTGAGGGCCAGTGTTTCTGTGTGGCTTAAATATCTGTTCTTGCCACAGACAGTCCTAGTTTGAATCTCCCTCTTGTGGTTAAAATGAGTTTTCACACTGGTTTCTGACTGAATTAGACAGAAAAAAAAGAGCAGAGGTGAAGAACAGTGGCTCAGCGGTCTGTACACCAGTTCTTGATGTGGGAGATCCTAGTTCAAATCTCTCTTTAAATGGAAAAAAGTTTAGTTGCACTGGTTACTGACTGAAAAAGACAAAACTCCAAAAGAGAAAAACACACTCATGAAAGAGTCTGTGGCTCCGCAGTCTGAGTATCAGTTCTAGACACAAGAACTCCAAGTTTGATTCTCTCTATTGAGGTGGGGAAAAAAAGTTTAGTTTCTCTGGTCTTATATCAAATAAGACAAAACTCCACAAAAATAAGAGCTGGTGTCTAAGTGGTCTGGGCTTTAGTTCTTGACACACAAGAACCCCAGATTCAAATCCCTCCTTTGATGTGAAAGAAATAAAAAGAATAGTAAATGTTGATGTGTCAGTGGCTGAACGGGAAGGATTCTGGGTTCGAATCCCAGCTTGGTCACTGAAGCACGGTTGAGTGACGGTCGTGTGGTCGTGAGCTGTGACAAGCTGCAGAGTGGATCAGGGCATGACCTCAGATGAGAGAAAGCTAGACACAGATCCAGACGCTCCCCCTGGGGCTTCTGAGAGAATAACCAGCAGCGGTTATGAAGCAGCAATCAAACTTGTTAATGTTCAACTTTAAAATGCAGTTCTTTCTGGATAAGTAAAAAATCCTTTCAAAATTTTAAATATTAATAACCAGCCCACCCACTTTAGTCTCCAACCACACAGCAGCACATTTTACCTGTGTACTGCCCTCTGAAGCTGCATTTAAACTGCATTTTAGAAGTTCAACCTCAGGGGCACCATAGAAGTCCATTATATGGAGAGAAATCCTGAAATGAATTTTATTTACATTATCAGTCAGTTTTTGTTTTGGAAGTGAACTGCTCCTTTAATAAGTTATACATTTCAAATAGATAAAGGATATAGCCTGAAATAGTTTTTTTGCTGCAGGCTTGGACAACAACTTTAGTTTCACTCTGATGGGCAAAGATGGAAACCAAAGAACAGCACAGGGAAGAACCCAGGTCCCAAACATTTACAGATGTCCTGTCTGCTGCTTTTTTTCCTTGATGTTCACTTTCTTCTCCATATTGTCAGTGTAAGACTACAGACCAACTACAATGGCAAGCTCCCACTGTGAAAACAATGCATAACTGAATAAGAAGATAAAGTGATTTTGTTGAGCATTTCCTTCAACTACAACCATAAATAATCAAACGCTTATTAAAAGTGAGTCACTGAGAATTGTGTCCATCTCTCTGTGTGGAATTTGCATCAGGCATAAAATATGTGTTATTTGAAACAATGGAGGAGTAGTTCACTCCTTATAATAAATTGCTACATAAAAGTCCAAATTGCAAAAAAATAAATAAAAATAGATTATGTGGATTAAGTGCATTTTCAACATTTTCAACATTTTGTTTCTGCTGAGCTGAGTGCATGATGCATAGAAAGAAACATACTGTATTCTCAGCGCTGCTGAATTGTAGCACCATGTTGCTCATGTGGGCGGTGTGAATACTGTAGTGTGTTAATACAGTCACCAAAAAATATGTGCAACTTATGCATCACAGAATGTGTAAAACAGACCTTATTCTTCTCTAATAATAGAGTGCTGGAAATATGTCGTCACATAGGCAAAAACCCGGAAGCAAGGTTCCATTGTCCCAGAGTCGATGGGTTTTTTGAATGGGAGTTTGATTAAATCCCCTAAAATAAGGTCCGTTGTTAACAAATGCTCGTACTTTCACATATTATTCTACGACATAAAACACACTAGGTACACCCCACTCATGATTTTTTTTAACTGTTAAGTTTCTTGAAAAAGACAGTTGCTAACAAGTTGCTAAATGGGAAGACAGACATTAAACGTCATCATGCCAAACAGTTTATTAATTCATAGTATTTTCATAGTAATAATTAGTACAATTAATTGTAGAATAACCAATTAATTGTTTCCCGCATTTTAAATTGTTGTTCTTAAATGCAACCACAAGTCCTCAGATGCAAGACGCTCGTTTTCTAGAAGGATAAAATAATTTTTGTAATAATAACCACCCTAACAAAATGATAGCTGAAATGTGTTACTTTATTAACTAAAATAAATGTAATCTTACCATATCCAAAAACTTGCAGATGGAAAAAAATATATATTAATAATTGTATCCGATTCCTTACCTTAAGAATCTGATTCTACAATCGGAATCAATTTTCAATTCCCTACTCCTAAAAAAAAAAAGAAAAAAATATATATAAAAAAATATGAAGTATAACTTTTTGAGAGAATGTGTCATACTGCCTGGACTACTATCATCGTCCCTGGTGTCCGTAGCAGTCTGTTCAATCTACAGTAATCCAAGTGACAAATTGAAATGGCCACTGTCCAAATCTGACCTGTGGCTCCAGTCCTTCCTCTGCCCTGTGTATGTTCTGACAGAATGCTCTTCCAGCAGATCAAGTCAAATATGAGTGTATCTGCAGTCTTGAATCTTAACTTTTTTCTTCTAAATAGTTTTGCTAAGCAAACTTTCAGTCTGCCGAGACACTATCAGGCAAGCAGAAGTATGCAACTAATGGTGCTGCAATAATTGAGGTAGCTTTTTGTAATATGGAGTTTTCCACCTTGGGCTTCAAACTATTGTGCATATGCCCAGTAGGCCTGAACAGCGTTCATCAAATTGTATAAATTGATATTTCTCTGTAGGAATCTAAATTCAGAGCTCACTAAAATGCTTTCCTTCAGCTTTGGTTCTTTTAAAGAGGAATTAAGTGTGATATGTTTAAAGAGTAGCTCTTTCTGTGTGCAAGGGTGAAATTGGTCATGTCTTGATTGTTTTAGTTTGGCGACAAAAATACCAGCTTGTTGTACACTTGCAATATTTGGCAAATATTTTGTTGGCACATAATTTTGGCCAAATGTATGATAGACTATGTTGAGATAAAAAGAGAAAAGCACACAGAGAGATAAAGAAACATATACAAACCATGGTTAACTCATTTGACCTTCATTGCCCCCTTCTGTTTTCCAGAGTCATTACAGCTAACTTCTCATATTTTTTTCAATGCCCAAAGGGTTCAGATTTCCCAATCAGCTCCTTCGCCCAAAGGCTGATCTTATTTCTGCTCAGGCATCCTCATCCTTCATTAGTGCTACTTGGCAGGTGCTATAATGAATAAAGTGACCCAGTGTCCTGTCAGGCAAAACTGATTCTAAGAGAAGTTCTGCTTATAATTTAGCTATTTCAAACACTAACAATATTTGGGGTGTCCTGGGTATCGCTTCTCATCTTGAGTGTATGATTTGGTTGTGAAAAAGTACTGTGCATGCTTATTATGATTATTAGGGTAATTCGCAGGAAGTGCGAAAGACAATCCTTGAAGGGAGAATCATTTGATGTCATTTTCTTCTTAAGAAAAAAAAAACTGTATTTAAGCAGCAACCTGTTTATTCTGGGTATGTCATTTGTATCTACATGCCGAAAATGGGGGTTGACGGGTAAGAATTTTTAAAGAATTTTTAAAGCACTTAAGGACATTCTTACGAACTTACGAAAATTACCTTAAGAAACTTCGTAGCTTATTTCTTAAGAAGATTTTCATGAATCCGACCCACCAAATTTGTAATTAAAAGGGCAAACAAAGCGAGTCGGCCATCTCTGTTGTCGCCCTAAGGCTATTTCATCTGAGTTTTCATGCCTTTAAATGTCAGTGCAAGACAACTCCTTTAAAAACTGAAAAAGTTAATTACCAGTGACATTTCAACATGTGTGTGCAACACATTCTGAATAGATGAGGATAACTATATTCAAACCTGGTCACATCACTTCTTATTTGGGCCAGTATCATCTTATGCATAAGTGGACGTTTTGTAATAGTTTTTGTTTGTTCCTAACATAACTCTAACCCCCATGATGTCATATCTATAGTCACATTTCTGGTGTGGGAACAGGGATGACTAACAAAAGGTTAGAAAGTCCTCATTCTTTTTATGTTTTATAGTTTTATGCATAAATGACATCGTGGACTGGGTGGAAAGGGGTCATCTACCATTATGTGGAATACTGAACCCTGTTTAATTCAGTTACAATTCTTTCCAGCCTTAGTTCTTGGCTGAAAGTGGTACAGTCAAGTAAAACTTGAGCACTAAAGTTGGTTTGATGTTCAGTGCTTCAATATTACAAGATCATATACTTTTGATACAGCAACCATTCTAAAATGACAATTATACAATGCCAATTGGCCTTCTGTCTTGCCTCAATAACACCTGAGTAATTAGCAAATCCTTTTTCTGTATAGTTTATAAATTTGATTCTTGTAATGTGTTTCTTTATAGTCCACATTCATTGGACCCATAATGGCGTGTCTGTGATAACAAGGATCTGAAACCTTTGTCAGTTCCTGAGACTTGATCTAAAATACCTGTCTGATCCAGAGGACTGACATCCAATTACTGAAAAAAAAATGTTTGCAATAGATATGGCAGAATACAATTTACATGTTATAAAAGGGAAGCCAAATGGAGCCATTCAATGCAAACAACATGATTTTTTCTTATTACCCAGTATCTGATCCTGAAGGTTATTGCGAGTTTTAAGCACCTAACTGGTTGTGCATCGTTCAGCCTTGTTCAGTGGCAGACTCAGTCAAGAATCTCTCCGGGGACACTTGAGACGAGATACAAACAAAAGTGACAAGCCTGAGCTTAGCAACTGTAACACAGTGTTTGATAAATGGAGCAAATCTGAAATTGCTCGCACAAGATTATGTCTTATGAAGAAGGTGCAAAGGTAGGATTCATGCATGTTTTCAATCTCTTCAAAGTCTTTTAGCCAACGGATCTCATTCAAGTTCTGGATTTCCTTTCCCCCCCACAATTAAACAACACAACAGCCTCAAATCTCAAAAAGCGTGTTCATGTTTATCATGGCACAGTGTGCTGTATCTGAGAGGGTTTGCACAAACACTCCTTCTGTGATATGCTGTGTTGGGGATCTCTTTGAAGACTACCCTTGTGTGACCGTACTACCTCAAATTGATTTCTGGTGAATCCCACAGATGAATCGCTGGCCTGTTCCCTCGCTTCACCTTCCTAACCCTTTTCAGTACTATTGAGACAAGCTTTCAGTATTGTGCACTTTCTACTGTATTAGCAAGGCAGTGCTGTACTGAAATTCTGCTGCTGTACAGTTTTCCACAATTAACTCAGTTAAAGATTTTGAAAAGAGTATGAAAATGTGATTTGATCTTTCTTACATGTATTTTTACATGCACGAGCCTAGAAACCACTTACACAATTTAGCAATTTCAGGAACACACTGCCAAACATCTATCAATTGTCATTGTAGTGGTCAAATTTGCAAGGGATAGAAAATGTTCTTGTAGTGCATCTGACAAGTCATGCATACATTTACATTTTAAAATTGCATTTAAAATAATTTGGTCAAAAGAGAGCAGGACATTGAAGAATTACCTAAAACACAACATCTGTTCATATTTTATTGTGTCTGCATTTCTCCTCTTGCCACAGTTATTTCTTACCAGGTTGTAACATGTTTCTGTCCAGCTCGGTGTGAATGTGCTGGAGAGAGAAGCAGAATTTTAAAGAAGCACATTTGAGAAGTTTTCCCTCATTAGAGGATGCACCGCATGGAGAAAAGAGGCCTGTAGCAGAGCCACTGGTGTTCCTCTTGTTTATTCTTTCACCCGGCGCTCTGACAGAGAGCTTGGCATGCCCTGTTTGTATGTAGAAGAAAGATTAGGTCCCTTTCTTGCCTTTTCCTCAGCGCCTGTGGTTACTTTCAGAATGAAGTGGAGAATTTAGAGCACAACCTGCATCTCCTCTTGAATATAAATTGCTATTCTCTGAATTTTTAAAGGAGGGAGAAAGAGATAAATAAATCAAATTTTCGGTCCCAGCTGAGTTCCCCCTGCTCAACTCCGTTTGTATTTTCCCCCGGCCCAACCTTGGCACAGAGGAAATTCAGACAGAGCTTCTCTGGAAACATTCGCACAGTTCACACTAAAATATAACTTCTGTCATTGTTTACACATCCTCATCTTGTTCCAGATCTGTAGATTGCTTAATTATTTCAAACAGTCCCTTTTTGTCCATACTGTGTTGATTTGGACCCCATTGACTTCCATTATGTGGACAGATAGAGGTGAAACAAGATGATGATTCTTTTATTTATATATGTATTCATTTATTTATATTTTAGAGGTGGTGAACTCTTACTCTGTCAATATAGTTTGCAAGCTAAATGAAACAATTCTTTAGACTTAATGTAAGTTTTAGTTATGTGTAACACTATTGAAAATCCAGTGGAGGAAGAGAGCAAGTGAGAGAGAGAAATGAGAGTATGTAGAAGCACTTGAGCAATTATAGTGTTTTAAAACTATCAAAGGAACCATGTCAACAAGGCCCCATTAATTTTACATCTCTACATTCATATCTGCACCTATAATCTCCATTACTGCTGTCTGGCTGTCTCTTAATGCATAATTGCACTCTTTCCCTGGAGAGAGTCAATGGCTTTCAATACACCATCCCTCTTAGGTCTGTTTCTATAAGCAGAGTTATATAAATTCTCTGACATGCTTATTAACTAAAGACTGAAAATTGCCAGAAGTGTTTAAGTCCTAAAGAAGTCATTATAATTTGTGTTTGTGTGCTCACTCATGTTAAATTTAAAATGTTATACCTTCATAGCTACATTTGCAAAGCATGGATATTTGGTCATTCAGAAATCCTTAAAATTAATTAGGGCACAAAGGCGATGAATTGAATTTCTCAAACTGAAGCTAGGCCTTGGTCTTTATTTGGCACCTGTTCTTGTGACAAAACTTGAGCTGGGAGATGAAGTGGAAAAATATTGTGATATATTTTGAAATATATATATATATATATATATATATATATATAAATATATATAGTTGTGTATGCACAGATGTTAAATATACGGGGCGAAGATCATGGTTATTCCTATTGAAATGGTCATTTTAAACTTATCAGCTTAAATGCCATTTTATGTTTTAGCAAGATATTTGATAAACACCCAGCCCCAAATGATACGTATTAATTAAAGCCATAAATATGGCATTTCTTTAATAAAAAACAAAACAAAAAAACAAATGAATTGTTCAGCTATTCAGTGAGTAAGACACTCTGGGAGTGTCTAATAAATATCATGAATGAATATCATGTTTGAGTCGGTGGTTGCATATGTATTATTCAGTAACTGCACAGACATACATTATACTGTAACTGTGTCTAGCATACTCCTCTTTTGATTGGCTGCTTTCATTCCTCTGAGAGTGTTGATGTCTGGCTCTGATAAAAGCCCAGTCAGGTTTAATTATTTATTTTCTTCAGTAGGTTGTTTGCTAGGTCAAGTCCGATTTAAGCACAGCTCCACGAGAAGTGTTAAAAGCAGCGTTTATGCCAGAGTGAGCAGTATTTTCCTTTTCCATAACTGTCAAGGCTGGAATTTTAATTGATCCAGTGATGACCTCCTGAAGACAGGATTTATACTTCAGCTAAAAAAGTATTTTCGTAAGCCATACCTCTTATATGTGTACCTCTGACTCTTCTCTTGTTCTTATGTCCTTTACTTAAGTGAAGTCGAGGTCAATTAATATCCCATCATCTTCATAAACCCCACTCACTCCTGAGATATACAGTAAGTAACGTCACTGACCAATGGTGCCCATAGATCTAAAGCCATCGTCTGTTCTCATAACAGAGAATGAAGGACTCCTCAACAAGGGAAGATAACTGAAGGATAAATAGTTTTAATTTTCCTCTCCACACTTGAAAGCTAAAGCATGAAATTCTTCAAGCAGATGGGTTATCAAGACTATCCAGAATGGTTCGCCTTTGGGTAATCTTATGGTTAGTGCGATTTGTTTTATATATATTATTTCATATTGTGGTTTATGTATTGTATTACTGCTAGTATATATGCTGAATGTATTACATTACATATTGCTGGAATTAATATGCATCAGTTTATCTTTTAACATTTGCTACATGCATGAATGATACCTCAAATAATGTGGCCTTGTTGAAGAAATGTAATGCTATTTTTGTAGTTGTTTATTTTGTTTTAAATTTTCTGATTTAAGATTTTTATCTGCAAGGCAATACAAGTGTCACAAAATACCACAAAGACTTAAATCTAGAGACTCCAAAATATCATGGTGGTGCAATTTTATTTTATTTCGGTCCACTTAGAGTAACCTTGCATTGTGCAAGCATCAACCCCTCAACCAAATCCCACCCCCCCCCACCCCACCCCCCGGATCAAAGAAAATGTGATATGTACTTGACAGATGTATTCTATGCATGACAGTATATATGTGGTAAGTGTTGAGTAAGCACATAGCATCACTGTATTTTACAAATGCAACAGAAAGAAGGAAGCAAAATGTGGAGGGGGATGGTTTAATGATTCAGAGGCTGTGGTCAG
This sequence comes from Carassius gibelio, assembly GCF_023724105.1. Classification (NCBI taxonomy): domain Eukaryota; kingdom Metazoa; phylum Chordata; class Actinopteri; order Cypriniformes; family Cyprinidae; genus Carassius; species Carassius gibelio. Next base: position 33,640,803 of record NC_068374.1, on the reverse strand, counting down.
GGCATTTTTATCTGGCACTTGTAATGTTCTGTTCAGACCCTCCAGGCTGCCTCGAGTGCCCAAACACTGTCCCTGCCTGCCCCGAGTGTTTACTTTGTCTTCCTGTCGTGACGCAGACTAACTGGTTACCCCCCACCTGGCACTTCTCCTCAGGCGTTACCAAACTGCATCATCCCTACACAATCTGCGTCTTCACAGTATACACCATTCCCTCCAACATGCATTAAGCATTCCTTACATGATCTTTTGGCCATTACAGAATCTGTCCTCTGTCCAGCCGTGTGCTGCTTTTTGGCGAGAAACACACAATCCCCAAAGTCACCAGGAAGCTGCCATAAAGCGTAACATTTACAAATAATCCCTCGCTTCAGCAGAAATGCTGTTGTGTGAACAGCATCCATAATAGAGCTACATAAATATCCTCCAGTAGCAAAAAGCTGGTAGTGATAAATAATGGATCCTGTAGGCACGAATCTGTCAGGGTTGCCACTTTTATGGCACGGGGTCAGGGATGGACAGGTGTGTAATAATTTGAGTCTGAAAACCTCACAGATCTGAACCCAGAAGAAAAGCATCATATGCACTTGGTTGTGCTGAAGAAAATAAAGAGCCCTTGAATATTTCTCTCTGTAATATAGTGTGTATTATAATTCAGTGATGACGGACTAATTTTCAATTACATAACTTGGTCAGGCTGATTTATCCTTTCTTATTGTTGTTGTAAACTGTAATGGTTCTTGTTGTGCTTCTCCTAATAGGCTCATGAAGAAAACTAACATATTTCCTTCAGTGCTCCACAGCTTGTATAAATCATTGTTATTATCCTTGGCCGAAAGCCCTAGGAAGCCACTTGTTTGAGTGGTAAATTCATCTGCATAAAGTTTCATCAGCCCTCAATTCTTCGACTGATGTTTACTCCATGGATCCTTCGTTGTTATCTGTAATAGTCCATAATGAGGACAATGCACAGGTACGAAGAAACCGTTTTATCATTCATGACAGGACTTTAACTACTTCCAACTGTACTGGAAATAACAAGCTTTCTGGGATTTAGGTCTATATTCTAAGTCAAGTACTGAAAACTGTTGACAAAGGGGAGTTTGCACTCGCTTACTTTGGGAAGAAGGAAGAGATTATTCAAATATTTTGAAATATATGTGAATTTTTCGTTTTTAAGCTGAAACATATTTATCAGGCTTCTAAAGGTGAGGTTTGTAATTTCCTCTGTGCTGGTATCATCAAATACACGTACAAAAGAAAAGACTATTTTCAAACTGGGTTTCCTTTCACTTCTGTCACTGATCAGACAAACTGATAATCAGCGTAGTTTGAATGTTTTATACGGAGCCCCGCACATGACATGCAAGAAAAAATAAATAAATTGTGTGGACGATTTACTAATTCGTTCCCTCAGTTTACTAAAACGTGCACGATTTAGCAAATCAAGGGAACGAATTAGTAAATCAAGCACAATTTATAAATCGAGTGAACTAAAAAGTAAATTGAGGGCAGGGGCGATTCTAAGATTTTCATTTTAGGGGGGCTCAGCCCCCAATAAGGGTATGATTCAAAAATATTATTTGACTATTAGGGTAGGGTTGTATACTACTAACCTTATTGCAATCCACTATTCCATTGTATTTCCTGTATTTCATATATGGGAGTAGGAGTACTGACTGAGCCATATACAACACTGTAAAAAAAACTAATACAGTTTTTTAGATGTGACCAGTCACTGGAAAATTTTGAATTGGGAATGTAGATTTTTTTTTTTTTTTTTACAATAAAGACTAACTGATTCAGTATAAGGACATTCATGTTTATCCTTTGATGATACCACTGCTTTTTCTTATGAAATGTACGTGGAAATCGGCAGAATATTAAAACAACATAAGGGTTCAATGACTGCAATGAATCTTGGGAACACAGTGGTATTGTGTGTGTGAGGCTGTCTGTTCTATTCTCACCTGACTGTTGCTCATTTGCAGACCTACTCCCGCACAACAAAAAAATGTTGTATATCCATCTACAATGAAATATAAATTATTATATTTTATTATTATTATTATTATTATTATTATAAATTTTTAGCTTTTTAGCCTTTATAATCAACAATATGGTTGGTTATACATCAAGTCAGCCCCTGAAAATTTATTTCATTTCAAATCATTTAACTAACCAGCTAATATTCATTAAGAATATAGACAAAACATGTATTAATGTAATTGTCTATTGGCAATATGTTTAATCTGTTCTATATTTATTTCAATTTATTAAAAATAACACCATTATCAATTTGCCACTTCTATAACTCCATCCATCCATCCATCCATCCATCCATCCATCATCTTCCGCTTATCCGGGGCCGGGTCGCGGGGGCAACAGTCTAAGCAGAGACGCCCAGACTTCCCTCTCCCTAGCCACTTCCTCCAGCTCTTCCGGGGGGACCCCGAGGCGTTCCCAGGCCAGCCGGGAGACATAGTCCCTCCAGCGTGTCCTAGGTCTTCCCCGGGGCCTCCTCCCGGTGAGACGTGCCTGGAACACCTCCCTGGGAAGGCGTCCAGGAGGCATCCGAAATAGATGCCCGAGCCACCTCAGCTGGCTCCTCTCGATGTGGAGGAGCAACGGCTCTACTCTGAGCTCCTCCCGAGTGACCGAGCTTCTCACCCTATCTCTAAGGGAGCGCCCAGCCACCCGACGGAGAAAGCTCATTTCGGCCGCCTGTATCCGGGATCTTGTCCTTTCAGTCATGACCCACAGCTCATGACCATAGGTGAGAGTAGGAACGTAGATTGACCGGTAAATCGAGAGCTTTGCCTTACAGCTCAGCTCCTTCTTCACCACGACAGACCGGTACAGCGACCGCATTACTGCAGAAGCTGCACCGATCCGTCTGTCAATCTCACGTTCCATCCTTCCCTCACTCGTGAACAAGACTCCAAGATACCTGAACTCCTCCACTTGAGGCAGGAACTCTCCACCAACCTGAAGTGGGCAATCCACCCTTTTCCGACTGAGAACCATGGCCTTGGACTTGGAGGTGCTGATTCTCATCCCAGCCGATTCACACTCGGCTGCAAACCGTCCCAATGCACACTGAAGGTCCTGGTCTGAGGATGCCAACACGACAACATCATCCGCAAAAAGCAGCGACTTAGGGCTACTTAGGGCTGTTCGGTCCCTGTACGACCGGAGCAAGAGCTTGGTTCGCATTGCCGGCAGTAAGTCAGACCTGTTCCCGGTGATTGTTGGACTCCGGCAGGGCTGCCCTTTGTCACCGGTTCTGTTCATAATTTTTATGGACAGAATTTCTAGGCGCAGCCAAGGGCCGGAGAGTGTCCGGTTTGGGGACCATACGATTTCACTTCTATAACTCAATTACTTAAAAAAAAAAATCACAGATCCCTTTACTCTTACTCTAATATATGTATCATGATACACTAATGATTCATTATTACTTAATACAAAATTATATTTAATAATAGAAAACAAAATATCTCCACATGATGTTTCTCTCTCTGGTGCCATTTAGTACTTTCAGACAATGATGTGTGTCATTAATAATTTATTTTGCATGGCTGCATAATGTAATGCCGAAATACACAATAATATGTTTTCAATTTTAAAAAGTAAATTAAAATAAATCATGATCGTTTTCTAAAGTATGTTTTCATGGGTGTTAATCGCTTCATTTTTGTTGGAAGAAAAAACAACTGTCACACTGTGATAAAGGCTGAAGGTGAACGCAGCGAAGACGTATTGGTATTGGATGCGAGAACACACACACCACACGCACACACACACACGCACACACACACGCACGCACACCTTGTACTCTCTGATGTTCGCTCTGCTCGGCGCCACTGTGGATTGAAAAACGCGCTGAATCCATGCAGACTCAGATCAGGGGAGGAGCCGGAACTTGATGCAGCTTGCCACCGTCTCAAATGAGTTTTTAAAGGGGACTGAAGCGATCACTAATTAATTAATCAAATAATTTTTTAGGGGGGCTGGGCATAAGTTTAGGGGGGCTGAAGCCCCCCTAAAAAGGGCCTAGCGACGCCCCTGATTGAGGGAATGCAATAGTAATTGTGTGCACGTTTTAGTACATTGAGGGAACGAATTAGTAAATCGTGCGCACGATTTAGCCCACTATTTTTTCCTGCATGTCATGTGAAGGGCTCCGTAGTTTTACTTTTATTAAAACTCTGCAAACTCAAACTTGGAATTTCCTCACATGTAGTTGAAAGTCGATGGACACATTGATCTTAAAGCAAATATCAACCAGAAGATTACATCAAATTTTTAGAACAATGAAAAACCATGGCTTGGCTCTTGCTAAAATAGACCCATTAAAGTGAACTACTTTTTAAAGACTGGCTTGATGCCGTCATGTTCTTGTCTCAAACACTGCACTGGTGAAAAGGTTACGCTTATTGTCATTTTCTGAGTGACTCATACCTGTAAATTTCTTCAGGGACTCTCCTAACTGTCTCTTTCTCAGTCTGGTTCTCTTTGCTCCCTGGTGTTAGAATCCGGGCCGATGGTTCTCTGTCTAGCGGGGTGACATTTAATAGATGTCTCTCATCAGAATGTTAAAGGAGCCCTGCAGCCTCCCCATGCCTGACAGATCTGGTGTGTGCGTTTATGTGTGTGTAAGATCAAGAAAGTGGATAGGATAGAGATGTGGCGGCCCTTCATTTAGCCTGACACATTTTCTTGATTCCCAAAAAGTCCTAAATGAGTCTAAATGAGGATAAGTATAAAGATTGACAAGTAATTATCTGCCATAACCGTTTTTTTTTTTTTTGCAAGCTTTCAATCTGTATTAAGCAAATTAAAGCAATATCACCGCTGCTGTCTTTGTTGACAAAAGTGTAGACATGTTTTCAGAATAACATCAAATAAGTCTGGTTATACACAATTTATGAATGGGTATCTACACTGATCAGTTGGCTAGCACTCTTTCTAATGTTTGCAAAGCAACTCCAGCCGCTGGAGCCAATTCAAATATGAATTCACTGTATGCATTTGAATTTGTTGTGTAACCTCAGTGATCACAAGCTGCATTTGATGTAATGATCGGGAAGATGCTGAATCAAATTACTTTGGATGTTCAAATATGCTCTATAATCCGAGAGAGAGTATGTTTGTTTGTGCAAAGATTATGTAACTAAGTCAGTCAGTTATGTGTTCGGTAGAAACTGAAGCCTGGGAATCTGGGAGAGTTACATACGTCAGCATTCGCTAGTATAGATAGAAAATCTGGTTCAGGCCATTGAGTTGTCCCAGAAGATGAGGGTGAAAATCGATTAACCCAGCTTGGCCGCTAAGTCAGTCTTCCACTCTGGATGCTTGTTCCATGGCACGCTTATTTATCCTTTGATGAATTCACTGTGTGCTGTGTTTATGGTCATTTGTCAGATTTGGCTTACCATGCATAAGAAAATTGATTGTGTTGGGTCTACAACAATTCTAATATTTGGATTTGATTGACAAAGTCTACTGTTTAAGACTGATCTAATGTTCCTATAAAAACTAACAGTTCTGCAGCTCGAATCTGACAAGTATATAGCTAAAAGATATTTTCAGACAATAAATTGGAGCCTAATAGATTCTGTGCATGACAAACGGCTCATTAGAATTTTTTTAAACAAGATGTATGTGGACTTTTCTCTTAAGTCATTCATCCCTTAAAAAGATGAATTTTAGATATTGATTCAGTTTGTCATTTATTCCTTCTGGCAGAGAAGACAGCGACTGCAGCAATTTTAATTCCTGATTCATCAAGCCTCTGAGAGCTTGAGAGTTCATAGCAACAGGAACTGAACTTTACACCTTCTTCATACAAAGTACTTTTGGAATAGATTTGGCTGCTCTGCACATTGCATCTTACAGCAGATATTGATATATGTAGTTTTTGTCAGCTCAGAAATTATGCAAAGTTCCTGAACTAACAAATGGCTCTATTTAACTTATATTACACCTAAAAAATAAAGTTTTTTTTTTTTAATGCATTGAAAGCTCTCCAAATACTTAAAAAACAACTAAGGGGACTAACCTGGGAGATGCTAATGAGATACAACATGAAGGTTATGGTACTGCTCTTCTAATATGCTTTAAATCCAACCCATTTTAATTGTTCACAATTTACATGATTACTCTGTACCCACTGATTATGTATTTCAGACTGTGAACCACAATTTGACTAAATATGATCATTTACATAATTGTAGGAGAATAATTGGGCGCATTCTTTATGCTTACTTGCCATAATGTTATCATAATAATATCCCTTCTGCTTCAGTGGTTCTTTTTAGAAAAGGTCTTCTTGTTTTTGTCTCTTGGTATGAAATCATCTTCTTTTTATTTTTATAAAAGCAGGAGATTTACAGTGTGTGAGAGTGAAACAGACACGGACTCTGCTAGGTTTATCTTATTTAAAAGAGAAGTTCACCCAGAAATAAGAAATTCTGTCATCTACCCAAATTCATACCTATTTAACAAACACAGAAAGACTGATTGGCCATTTACACTCCAAATTCCAAGTTTTCTAAAGTCACTATATCTTTTTTTTGTTGTTGTGAGGATTAGATTAAGATTTAAGTTTAAATCCTGCCTTCTTACAAAGTTTGAGCAACTTGGTCAGTAGTTGACATGATTTGGGTGAACTAGCCTTCAAAATGATGACCTTCTACAACTATTAGAATAGAAATCTTCTTTTCCTCACAGAGCTACAAGAGCTCTTGAAATAATAGTTCTGAGATGTGTAGACATGGCTAATCACTTCCACAGAGCTAACCCCAGCTACAGCTCAATAGTTCCATAGCCATACGTTTAGGATCTTTGGTTTTTAAGTAGTGTTTATACCATTACTCGTGTAAAACTGTGTGGAAGAACTTAAAAAGAGCCCCTTCATCAATATTTTACAGAACAGTCTCTCTCTTCTAACCTGGGAAATCAAGGGACAGAGACAAACATTATTATAAATAATGTTTATTAACAAATTCATACTTCTTACAACTAATTTGGGACTTCAAACCACACATCTGCATGTTTACATATTAATATGGAAATAGGCCAAGCCACATCACTCACTGAGCAAATGTCATGTCTTGTTTTCATCTCTTTCATTAGTGACTTTCTTCCAAGTGAATGGCTAGACAACGTGTGCATGCGCAAGTACTTCTGCAGGCTTGAGAAACTTAATTGGAATATGGGTGGGAGCTTTCAGACCACCAGAGGATGGAAATCTTGCTCCATTGTGATATTAATCACGTTGCACATTCCCTAATATTGGGCAATAACACTGGATGTAATAACTTAGTGACAAAATGTAAATGAAAGTGTTTGATCTCATTTCACTGAATCCACAATACTTCCACCAAAAGGCAATTACATGATATAAAATATATATGCAAACATTACTGTGCAATTTAAATGTGTTCCTGTGCTTCCGGGGGTTGTGCTGCTGTTGTTGAATTGGTTTTTAAATATAAATTCTCGATCACAGCTCAGGCACTGCAAGACCATGAATTTGACAAGCCATCTTTACAAAATCTGATTCAGAAAGGGCAAGGTTGCCATTTGCAAGGGCTTCATGCTACAGCTATGCTTCCCAGTCCTGTCCTAGAGGTATCCACCACTGCACATCTTAGATGTCTACTTTATTGAACACATCCAATTCAGATTTAGCTGTCTCTACTTTTGAGCTGAAGGGCACTATTTTAACGATCTAAGCACATGGTCTAAAGCACATGGTGCAGGTCCACTCAGGGCATATCCCAATCCACTTTTGCTAGTTTAATGATGGGAAAACGGTCAGCACACCTGGCCACATGGTTTAAATGGGTCGTCCCTATTCTCTTAATGAGTAATGGGTGTTTAACATGCAATAAGCTGATCAGAGTCCCATCATCTGTTAAAGCCAGTGGAGTTCACGCCATGCCAGATTAGCTACTTACATGGCGGTATGTAATTTTTTTTTTGTGTGATGCTGCACATCCCTGTATGTGTAATAAGCATACGTACCCAATGAGTTGAATCAGGTGTGTTTTATGTGTAGAGGCAGGGGGCCTTTAGAACAGGTTTGGGAAACGTTTTGTATTGAAATTATTGATAAACCAGCCCACTCAGAGAACTTGATTTAGATGCACAGCATTCATTCATGTTTGTGTATTCACATACTTTCTGGGCTGAGAATGTAGAACAGCTTCTAACTAGCAGGGCATTAGATATTTCACACTTGGTGCACTGTCATGATTTATTATTATAATTTTTATATATATATAAAGCAGTTTATCCATGCATTGCAGAAGAGTGAAGGGCAGGGAGTCTGGTGATAGTGTCCATGCCTCAGTTAACATGCGGTTGTGGGGGGAGGTGGGAGGGACCGGGGCTTCAGGAGGCTTGGGATTTGGGGGCAGTTTGACTGACAGCAATGAGCTTGATTTTTGTCCACTGGTAAAAGCTGAGCGTCTCTCAGGAGTAGGCCGTAACTCAGCGTGTAAACACTCTCGGTTCCTCTACGTGAGCTGTCTGCTCGAAATGGAAACCCTGTCTCGGAGCTGACCAGCTGTACTTCTTATTTTTCAGAGACTTGGGATTTTGTTACGGTGGCAAGCCATGAATATTAGTGTTTAATGTGGCTAATTGAATGGAATGAGCTTTGACACAGCTTTTTTTCCGATGCATGGGATTTTACTATTAGTGGAGCTTGCTTAGAAAAGTTTGACTAATATTATTATCCATACTTACGGTTCAGGATTTGAACAAGTTTAAGGATGAAACTTGTCATCCCACAGTTTGTGCTATAGACTGTGAGTACACTTGCATATGAAAACATCAGTTACATTAAAAGAAAGAAACAAAGCCTTATCTAGAGCAGGGGTTCCCAAACTTTTCAGACCGCGACCCCCAATGTTAGATTGCTGACGAGCCGCGACCCCCCAACCCCCAATTTCATTTTTAAGATTACAGGTAAACAGCATTCAAGACTGCAAGAGTTCCAACCTATATGGGCCTTAGTAGCCTACTCTTTTTGATGATTTTTTTTTTGTGATTGCATTGTGTAATATGTGCTAAATTATGAATAAAAAAAAAAAAAATATATATATATATATATATATATAAAAACGCCTAATGTGATGGATGGGCGCTGTGCGCGGAGCAAAGCAGGTCCACTCTAGGTTTAATTTTGGAGATCGCCACCCGCAGAACATCTTCCACGTTAAGCCGTGATCTGTGTTTATTCTTAATGTAAGTCAGCGCGGAGAATGTCTTTTCACATAAATACGTTGAGACAAATTGCATGAGGACATCCAACGCGGCTTTCGACAACTGTGGATATTCCAGCGCGACAGAAACCCAGAACTCATCCAGCGTCTTGCCGTCAAATGCCGTCCTCAGGGTTCGATCGGTTGAAAGTTCTATCAGCGCATCTTCCATATCTGACGCCAGATGATTTGACGTGGTTACATTAAATGGTGACCTTATCCAGTCATATTGGTCGGGAGCGTCTCCTTCAGGGAAATACTTATGAAAGTGATCTGGATAAATCCAGATTAAAAATGATTTTTTCATTGTGCTCACATATTAGATGGGGAAAAAATAACAGAGGGATTTATGGATATCTACTTTTGTTATCCTGTAAATCAGAATATACTATCAATAGCCTTAAAAAATGATTTTCGCCATGTTTTTAGTAATAAAATGTTATATAAATCAGGCTAGGAATAATATATTTACAAATCCCTGTGCAAATGTCTTCATAATATAACTAGGTACAAGACTGGAAAGATTGGTGTATATAGGTGCTACTAAAGTGGAGATTTCGTACTTGGAGTATGAGAGAAAGGTCGTTTTGAGAAAACAGGCTTTAAAGATTTATCATCAGCCAATGAGATTGCGCATTCAGCCCTTTTACTTTCGCAATTGGTTGCTGATAAAAAGGAAATGACCATATTTGGATCTGACAGCATTGTACAGTGAAGAGAGAGCTTTCCAGCCATGCCTGTGATGAAAGAGAGCAGACAGAGATCGCGGATCGGCAGGATGATTTACAACGTTAATGTTTGTTGAATTTACGCGAAATCTACAGACGCAAACAGACAAAGTGTAATAAAATAAAGACCTAAATGTGTATTTCGGACTTTTTTTTCACCATCTCGCATTAACATATAAAAAAATAAAAACATGAAAATAAAAATAAAAGTTTTTGTAAATCATCTCGTGACCCCCCGCTCGCGACCCCGACTTTGGGAACTACTGATCTAGAGAACAGAATATCATGGTCACACTGCACATATGTGACTGAGACAATGTTATTTCATGACAGTGTGAAGAGGACAAACCACATGGAATCTGGTCATTTCGTTTCTCGAAATTCATCAAAATTCTTCACTGACAGGAGACACTTCAAAGATTTTACATACTGGTAATTATCAAGCATCGCGTAATTTCAATCAGGTCCTGACGTGTACCAATCCTGTCTTGACACCTATCACCTGCGGTCTATTTAAATTCCCATTATTCTGTGTCTCTCCATCCATCGCTGTTGCAGTTTGTTTCAGGACATCTGAAATCCGCATCTAAGATAAGTGAATGTTTTTTAATCCATATCGCTGTGTATGTTGTCGTTTTGCATCGGTTGCAGGAACGAATATTAAGCATATTTGCAGCAGTGTGTATACATCTGTGTTCATACACCTGGAGCAATACGCAGCTAAGAGCATGCAATCGCTCTAAGGACACGCCGATTAAGCAAAATAATCAATGTCACTGGTGTTTATTTCTAAGGTTGATGTCACGTTAACCGTTTCAGATGCACGCAGCTTCAAAAGCAGGCATTTATCGGCTTCTATACATAGGGTTATAAGAACGTGACAAAAATAGCCACGTTTACATTTTTTATTTCTTCATCCAGATTTAAAGATTCGGTGGACCACATGAGACGTTATCTAATCCGATGTGGTGTTTACATGTGCTCGTGCTTCGATTTTGGGACATAAGTGGCTACGATGACATGCAAAATATCAGAGAGGAGAAAAAAAAAACCAGGGTTGCATTTAATATTTTGAATAGCTGCTTGGAATTAACAAACTAAAATTGAACCTCTAGTGTAAATTCGTGTGCTCAGTCATGTGGCCTGAACACGATCACATACACACTAAGGCCGTCTTATATCGTACCACTGGTGTGGTCGGGGCCATTAAGTTAAGCCAAAAAAGAAAGATGGCGTCTGAAAGTTGCGGTCGGTGGTCAGTTTGTGTGTAAATGTATGTTTCTGAACAACGTTTTCCACTTATGTAATTTCTAGCGAGAAATTAATATTGCAGTAATGAAATATCCACTTAGATATAACCAAAGCTCTCTATATTTTATGTAGATCATTAAACCATTACTCCGCCTCAGAAGCCTGTCCAAAATCCGTTGCATGAGGTGCCTTTGGGGAAAAAACGCTGCCTTGCAAAGTCTTTGAATGATTAGCCAGCAAGTCATCTGCCTAAGTTTTAAGATGCAGCCATAGTGTTGTTTCTAAGCTGAAAAGCAGTTAATTTGCACATCCTCTTTTGCTTAACTTTGGGTGACTCTTCTGTCCCCCATCTTAATGTGATTTTTCAGCATGTTAGACTTAAATTGAATGATATACAAACTGCCATCGTATTAGGCTGCTGCTGCTGCTAGGGGTGTATGCTTCCCCCATACCGTTCTCTCAAATATTTTTGCATAAGCAGCTAAGCAACATGCTTGTATGCTTCTCTCCGAGTTTGGGTGATGCTTCCCCCATAAATATAGTATCAAGCAACATTTCTCATTGCTAGCCATTCAAATTGCATCAGTTGTGTTGGGAAGTTTTGGCATATGGTTTTTTTTGAGGGGTTTGTCTTGCTGCTCTCCACGCTCTGGCTCTGTCCAAGCCTGGCTGTATGGACAGGCATGTGGAGTGTTGCCCAGAACATAACCATACCGCCAACACTAACTGTATGCAATTATAATTGTCATTTAAATCTACTTGACGGAAGTGGTCCTGATTGAAATTTGATCATGTGGTGAAAATGACAGACCGTTGCAAACGTAGTCAGTGGAGAAACTGTGATGTGATGAACTCTTAAGCACTGCAGTGACAGATCTATACACGTTAAACTTAAGGGGTTGTACTGTTAATATTAAAAAGCTTTGCTCTCTTTCTCCTTTTCATCCTCCTTATCACCTGGTCACAAATTAACTGGCGTTTTCAGCACATATATATATATATATATATAATTATAATAATTTTTTTTTTTTTTTATAAACGCTACTCAGTGGCCTCTGTGGTTAGTTCTGTATGATTGCATGATTCATGCCATCTTTATATTGTTCTTTTGCACGTTCAGGACTGTCATCTGAGCGATGATGTGAACTGCCTTATCAAAAAAATTTATCTAAGTAATAAATCGGAATTGAACACTAATGCTTGAAGGATGAACATTGGCATCTGCTTTTTTGACTTGGGGTCAGTAACCATCCGGAATGTTCTAGCAAACACATAGCAACACACTTAAATGCTGTAGAATTCCTTTGAAATCACATAGGACAAGGCATCCCCCCCCCCCCCCCCAAAAAAAAAAAACCTGTAACTGCACTGTAACCTACTTTTTGAAAAGCGTAAATTTAAACTTCCTTTCCTTTGACTACACCTTTCCCTTCTCCACCTCCATTCATCCAATGCTATTTCTAAGAGAAAGCAACTTGTTGGTTAAATGTGAAGGACAGTGACATGCTCCTACACACACATGTCTTTTCATACATTTATATTTGACTGGAAGAGCGGTTGCCATGGAAATGACGACGACCCTGAGGCTTTTTAGTCAGTCTTTTGTTTTGCTGCCTGCTTGTGTTTGCGGGTTGTTGGCGGGACTGGGCCAGCAAGATAAGACGCAGTATCAATAGCAGTAGTCGTGACTGCACTGTGATGCACCACTGGGAGAACTCGACACAGTTATCATGAGAGCCCCATAAAACAAAATGCCTACATTTCTCTCTGTGACACACCAAGACAAGGACATGGCCATAATAACAAAGAATGAAGAGCAAGTGACACATTTATTGGATGTAGGTGCCATTCCTGGTTCAAATTCAATGAATTGTGCTCTTATCAGGAAAAAAAAAGCCAATTAATTTGTGTTCTGAATATGTTCTGTCTGTAATTATGCAAAATCGTCACTGGTCTCATAGCTTATTAGGTTTTTTTGCGGACGGGGATTTACTGTATTGCAGTCAATGTCCATTATTGGGATTTTGATTTGATTTCATCTGATGGCCTACTGTAATTAAAATGAAATATTTGCATAAACCTAAAATGTATTGTTTATTGTCATGCCTTTTCATAAAGACTCCACCCATTTACATTTGATTTCCTCTTTATTCTACAAATGAATTCAGATCCATCAGCAGTAAACTCCTCCAAATCTATTTTAATCAGAAAGGGCTAACTCCCTGGAGTGGTCAGATGATATTAATGGACTCTATTTTTATTTTATTTTTCTTGTTTTGTGAAAAGCAGAAATGCATGCCAGGCACTGTGCCGCTGTGGGTCTCTGCACATTGTTTTGGAGCACAAAAGAAAATGAATGAATGCTGTTAACTCCATACTACCTGATGGTTTGGTGTTGTGCCTGTGGCAATATGGAGCTCTAAAAGGCGGCCATATTGGTGGAGTTAATGACATACTGCTACCTTTTGTGTCTGGTTCAACATCTAGTACTTCATCTCAATGCTGTGCCTGGGCTCAAGACTGCAACATATCACTGTCTATTTTACTAGACCCATGGGATGGGACAAAAACTAGCCACTTTCCCTTCACTGAAGTCATTTGAATGCTTCTACTTCTGTTCTGTGTTCCACGCTATTGGTTTCTAGTATGATTCCCATGCCTCATATTACTGCTGAACATTCATAAATTGCAGTCATATACTTTCTTCAGGCAATACCTGGAACTAGAATATTCTTTTTTTTTTTTTTTTTTCTTTGTTCTATAATGGTCTCACATTATATATGGCATTTAGAGTTATGGAATTCTGACATATGTGACAATAGTGGAAATTGTTGGCAAGCAATAAGCTCCCTCTCATTACAAAAGGTTGGCTGCCAACCTAAAGGATGTTTCTAAAGGTATGCTTTAAGAAAAGTAGATTCTAAAATTGAATTTGCATGCATGTTTTATTGATATGGCATGCCCAGAGTGCTTTGCAACAAAATGATTAAAGATTATACAAGCTGGAAATTATTATTTGGATGTGTATTTTCTGTAGTATTGATAAAATCTGTTTTGTTTTGCTTAAATGGTTTCTTTGAAATGTGTTAGTGCAATTCTATTTGAATCAACTGCGGGTTGTGTCTCTCATGCATGCTTTTAAGGGCTGCCAATGAAGAGCATTTTAAATCCGTCGTTAATGAAACTCCAGGAGAGTTCCATGCTGTCTTTAGAAGAACCTATGTAGGCAGAAGGCGAGTCAAGCCGTGAGGTTTGGAACAGCTATTAAGTATGTCAGAGTTATAGCCGCAAGACCTGGACATTTGATATGGACCAAATCCTCTTCCAGCATGGAAGGTGGAATTAGGCTTCTCTGCATTTAGACTGACACACAGTTAAACCGCTCAAATTCACACTTGCTGCTGTAAACAACCTTTCCATTACATCGTGACTCCATTGCTCTCTTAGGTGGGTGGCAGACACTATTTTCATGTCCTGTGAGTAAACGAAAGCATTGATTGAATTCAACATGGAAAATGAGATTGGTTTTACCCTTCGATTGGTGCGCAAACAGCTATGGTCCCAATGACCTAATATTCTGTTTGTGTGAAATGTAGATGTTAAGGATTTTCACTGAATCTGATAATCGAACAGAACATCAATCAAGTCTTAATTTAACAATAAGTGGTTATTGAGACCCGTTTCATAGTTATCCAATTAATGCATAAGGCTCAGAAGTCTGAGAAATAATTCAAAATGGTTCAAAGTAAAAAAAAAAAAAGGGTAATCCCATGCTATAATTCTGTAAAATGGCTGATTTTCCCATTATTTGGGTCTCTGCACATTGTTTTGGAGCACAAAAGAAAATGAATGAATGCTGTTACCTCCATACTACCTGATGGTTTGGTGTTGTGCCTGTGGCAATATGGAGCTCTAAAAGGCGGCCATATTGGTGGAGTTAATGACATACTGCTACCTTTTGTGTCTGGTTCAACATCTAGTACTTCATCTCAATGCTGTGCCTGGGCTCAAGACTGCAACATATCACTGTCTATTTTACTAGACCCATGGGATGGGACAAAAACTAGCCACTTTCCCTTCACTGAAGTCATTTGAATGCTTCTACTTCTGTTCTGTGTTCCACGCTATTGGTTTCTAGTATGATTCCCATGCCTCATATTACTGCTGAACATTCATAAATTGCAGTCATATACTTTCTTCAGGCAATACCTGGAACTAGAATATTCTTTTTTTTTTTTTTTTTTCTTTGTTCTATAATGGTCTCACATTATATATGGCATTTAGAGTTATGGAATTCTGACATATGTGACAATAGTGGAAATTGTTGGCAAGCAATAAGCTCCCTCTCATTACAAAAGGTTGGCTGCCAACCTAAAGGATGTTTCTAAAGGTATGCTTTAAGAAAAGTAGATTCTAAAATTGAATTTGCATGCATGTTTTATTGATATGGCATGCCCAGAGTGCTTTGCAACAAAATGATTAAAGATTATACAAGCTGGAAATTATTATTTGGATGTGTATTTTCTGTAGTATTGATAAAATCTGTTTTGTTTTGCTTAAATGGTTTCTTTGAAATGTGTTAGTGCAATTCTATTTGAATCAACTGCGGGTTGTGTCTCTCATGCATGCTTTTAAGGGCTGCCAATGAAGAGCATTTTAAATCCGTCGTTAATGAAACTCCAGGAGAGTTCCATGCTGTCTTTAGAAGAACCTATGTAGGCAGAAGGCGAGTCAAGCCGTGAGGTTTGGAACAGCTATTAAGTATGTCAGAGTTATAGCCGCAAGACCTGGACATTTGATATGGACCAAATCCTCTTCCAGCATGGAAGGTGGAATTAGGCTTCTCTGCATTTAGACTGACACACAGTTAAACCGCTCAAATTCACACTTGCTGCTGTAAACAACCTTTCCATTACATCGTGACTCCATTGCTCTCTTAGGTGGGTGGCAGACACTATTTTCATGTCCTGTGAGTAAACGAAAGCATTGATTGAATTCAACATGGAAAATGAGATTGGTTTTACCCTTCGATTGGTGCGCAAACAGCTATGGTCCCAATGACCTAATATTCTGTTTGTGTGAAATGTAGATGTTAAGGATTTTCACTGAATCTGATAATCGAACAGAACATCAATCAAGTCTTAATTTAACAATAAGTGGTTATTGAGACCCGTTTCATAGTTATCCAATTAATGCATAAGGCTCAGAAGTCTGAGAAATAATTCAAAATGGTTCAAAGTAAAAAAAAAAAAAGGGTAATCCCATGCTATAATTCTGTAAAATGGCTGATTTTCCCATTATTTCATAAAATCATTTTACTATACAGTAGATGTCCAAGTGTTTCTTCAATGTGCTACCTAAATCAATCCAATGTGTGTCTCCGTACTTTTATATAACTTTATGTATGATTTGCTCAATAGATCTAACACAATCAAATGTCACTAACTGGAATCAATTGCCTATTTCAAAACTTTTACTACCACAAACTTTTTGTTTCACATTACACAGTCAGGCGTTTTTTTTTTTTTTTTTTTTTTTTTTTAAAGCAAGTGAACAGTATGGATTTATGGTGGTTCTTTGAATCTAATATGCACAAGAGATAACAATAGGAAAGTTATCCGCCTGGAATTTGTAATCTAATACCAGCTGTGAGGTGGAGGCAGAAGTGGGACTCTTTGACACTTCTATCGTACTTGGTGCTTTTAAACCTCAAGCTTTGCTCATCGTTAAGTGTAAATGAAACCCAATGCAGAGCTCCCTGAAACCTTTCAGAAGCACACTGCTCAGACAAAAAAAAAAAAATGAATCCGTCTGAATGGTGCTACAAAAGAGCAATGGCTTCCTTCCTGACAGGAAATGACTCATGAAGTGTCTTAGTCTTTAATTGGCATTGACAGAAGAGAGAATATGACAGGAGAAGCAGGGTCTCATGAGAAGCCACCCTCTCTAGCAGACATGCCACCCTCAGGCTGTCAATCCCACAATCCTCAGGAGGCATCTCATGGGCGGCAGTTGAATGGTGTTCCCCTACTGGGCTGCACCTGCCTGTCTTTCTGCCAGAAGAGCTTACAGATGAACACCTGTGCAGAGCATACACATTCATACACAGCTGCTCACCTTTGGGAAGAACTGGCTTCAACTTTGTCCTGTATTTCAATAATCCCTACACCCACAACGTGTGCTATTTGATAGAGTGGACTTGTTAGGAAGTTGGGAAGCCAGTTACCTGAGCAGTGGTAGTACTGTAAATGACAGACAAGCAGGAAAAATCAATATCTCTGTCAGGGATGTCAAATCAAATGGTCATTTCTCAATTCCTTTTTGATTTTTGTAAGCTACTAGATGTGTACCGGCAACCACAGGGAGGGGGAAAAAAAATATCGTTTCACAATATCCAGGTCAGAGCTGGGATGTTGAGAAGTCGCATATTTTCCAAATTCATATTTGATCTGAACGTGCCTGCAGCTAAGGTTGAAAAATACTGTAACTACATTCCAGCTGAAGAAGAACTTCTCTCAGATGTTTGCTGAGAGATTATTACAATGTTATGTGTGAGAAAAAATTTTTTTTTTTTTTTTATTTAGCTGACTTATCAACTCTAGATATCTTCACATACTCATCTAAGCAACGTTTCTGGTGTGTTACTAAGCAGGTATGTTCCCTTAAAGCCATGTCTCAGAATGCACATCTGCTTTTCTAGTCCCAGTCTACAGGCTGTTCATGTACATTTTGTTTTCCCCTTCTTCAGACTGTGAGCTCTAATCTGATTGAACTATCCTAACTCAGTTTCTTCGAGTGAACAATGTTTCATTAGTCTGCAGTAAAAGTATAAAAAAAAACTTATCAGATCATAGTGTGGTAATTACAAGTATGTCTTGCTTACTTAAGGATGATACAGAGAGAAAGAATTAAATACAAATTATTTTGTTTCAAGCACAACTGTGTTATCAGGCAAGAATTAATTATCCTATGTTAGAAGAGCTAGCTGCTTGTCGAAATGATTTTGCAGACGTAAATTCAAATTCCCTTCTCAAGAGACATAATCTTCATTATTTGTCCAATAATGGAAGAAAACTCCATTATATCTGATTTAGTCCTGATCCAAGGGGCACAGAAAGATTGGGAGGTGATTCTTAATTAGCTGTTATCTTGTGCAGTACATGCCCTAAAACACAGTATTTTGTTTCCATTGATCAGTTACATTTTGCTGCTGAGATTCGGAATGAACTCTGTGTGGTTCCTTGTGAGAATCTCCCATATCACTTCATTTTCAGCAATTAAGCCCATAAGTTCTGCTGCAATGGCTGGTGTACTGAATTGCACAGTGCAGGTTCTCTGGATTCAAAACCCGCGTTTAGATGAATGACCACACATGCATCTGATTACATTGTTGCACAGGTTTCACATATTGCATCTGCTTTGTTCTGCTTTAAACTCTCTTTAATGAAGGGAAAATGGATAAGTGCTTCTATGGTTTAACTAACCTGCAAAAAAGAGAGACTTGTCAGGGGCCATTAATCATATTTAACTGGGCCTCATGCTAGTGGTGGAAAAAAGGATGGCCATACTTCCTGCACATGAGAAAATTGAAAGGTGATGCATTTCGCCATTCTTATTCACAAGTCCTCTTAGGTGTAATTTTTTTCAGCCTTCTTGACCCCAGCGGTGCCTTTCTTGATGTCGCTCTGCCACAATAGCCTCTTCATTAGGAAATCATCTCGTATTTGTTACTTTTCAGAACCAGCTGTCTTCATTTGCCTTTGCATATTCCCGCAATATTATTCAGATATTAGTAGTAAGGAAAGATTGTTGTAAGAAGAGCCTCATTTTCATCTCGGAGTCTGTTTTCCCAGTTTGTTTGCTTCAATTGCACCCACTTACCCCTTCCTGCACTGGTGCCTTTTCACATTATACTATTTGGATCTGAACCTTTACATGCACAGAATGACACTTGGCACATCGAAGCCACTTTCACTCCAATCAAAGAACCAAAGTTTGAAAGCTTTCTGAGAATATTGTCGTAGTAATGCAGTATTTACACACTTCTGTGCCATATCATTAGCAGTCCATTAATTGCTCCTACTACTGCTGCAGAAAAATTGCTTTGTCAGTTATTTATAAGGAAGCATCTCCCAGTCTTACTTGAGAGAAAAAGATAAGTAACTTTTAGTATTTCAATATTTCCTGATGGGAAACTGTGGTGTGCACTGAACTTATGCTACAAATGTTAGCACCATTACTTTTTATTTGTTTTTCAAGTTTAATGATTAAGAGGATTATTGATGCACTAAATTTCACTTTTATATTGAGTTATAAATTGGCACTGTTGAATTCAGAATTCTTTGTTTGGAGGCCATAAAAAAAAAAAAAGGCGCAAGAAATCATAGCTCTCACAAGGTAAAAGGATTGTATTAAGACAGGCAATTAATTTTCTTGTCAGGTCAAATCCTTGATTACTTCAAGATCTTTTGTAATCTTAATGGCGCTCTTGTGTTTTAAAGGTCCTATGTGCACCACCTTCAATGGGTATTAATGTAATTTCCACAAGAGAAATAACGCTCACCTAAGCATTAATGTCTGCTTTAAGCTTACCAGATTAAACTCTCTGAAAGGTTGTTTCATGTATCTACTAAATTGTTTTAACTTTAAATGAAACAAGTAATTAAGGTCATTCTTTATGCATTAAAAACACTCTCAGAAAGCAATTTTATGCCTTTTTTCTCTGAACCGAGATAACGAGCTTGGCGTGGCCCTCATTTCTTTGAGCACTTGAAAGTGTGCTTGTTACAAAGTGACAGGGCTTATGGAACCCCTCGGATTTGTTGACAATTTGTCTTTGTGCGGTTTTCAGAAGCAGTAGGGGTGCTTCTGATGAAAATATGAGACTTTAGAAGGAGTGGAGGTCAGTTTGTCCTTTCCTTCTGACATCCATTACCAGTGGGTCTTGTCCAAGAACTCTTTGTAAATAAATAGCGTTTAATAAAACATATATGCCACTTCACATCTCAGCTGTGTGTAGTGCATAACTTGCATACCCTTTAAAAGCATCCTTTCCAATCATCATAGCCAGACTTTAGGCCATCAGAATAAAGTCCTGCAGGCAGCTTATTCCAGCCAAAATCTGTCGATTAGTCAGTAAAACTGGAATTAGGGATTTTGGCTAGCTCTTGCCAATTGTGTCTCCAGTATGCATATCAGTAAACCGACTGTGGGCCATCCACTAGTGTGACGTATGAGGATCTTTTGAAGTAGGCACAAATGATCTGTAAATATTCAAAAGCAGCAAGTTAATACATGCCAAATTGATAAACACATGTGCCAAATGTTGGCTTTCTCTTATATGGTTATTCTCTGGCAAATCAACAAAAACCTGCTGCTTTGAGTGGATGAAAAATGAGAAAAAAAGTTACTGCCCATAAAGTGTTGTTACTTCTAAAAACAGTGAAGATTTGTCTCTATGAGCCTAATAGAGTGCGGATTCTCCTTAATCTGCCATTCTGATGGAGCCCGAGCTTGGGAGTAATTTAATGACAGCCGAGCTGCCAAAATAACAAATGATAGTGGTATAGTGGGTTAATGTGCCGGAAGCATGGTGGACCACTAAAGAACCTGGATTTCACACAATCCCTTCAAGAACAAAAATGTGTCTCAAGATTGTTCTGACATATTTAATCTTCATTCGTCAAGTAAAATGTTAACTCTTCCGCAATATGGAAATTGTCAGCACTAATTCATCTTTATTGACCCGTTCAGAGTCCTTTAAATGCTGTTGAATCTTTTCTTTGCTGTTAAGGCTGCCGGAATAAGTTACCTCTGGAGTTGGCAGTTTTGTTCATGGTTGGCATTTCCAGTTTTGCTGCTGATGCAAATGGTTTGTTTTTCTTGGAAGCACCGGAGGGAACATTGTGCAGGTGGGTCTTTATCTGTGCCATGTTTCGTATTGTGCAGTAATCAGGCTTGGCCGATGCTAATGATGAATGGAAAAAAAACATAATAATGCCTGAGAAAGCTACACAAAAGCCCTCCACTTAATCTGAGAGTGTATTGTATACTGCAAATTAAAATTACTGGAAAAAAAAAACAACCCCATAAAAGCTCATTAGGACTTGCTAATGAATATTGCGCCAGTGGCGTACTGGGAAGAGGAGGCCTATACAAAGAAATCAGACCAGTTTAGGTGCATGTGAATGTTTAGCTTTTTGGAAATCACACAATGAACTTTTGTTTGTCTTGTTAAGAATTGTATTTCTAATGGAAGTAAACGTATGTCTGCTGTGTGTGTTTGGTGCTTTATTACTCAGTGCCAATCAGCAATGGCAAAGATTGCCTAATGAGTCAGGGTTATCTGCCTTCTGTATGACAGCAGAAAACATGATTAATAAAGATATTTGAAAGAGCTCTACTCAAAAACATTCGTGTAAAGATGGTTCTTGAGACACAAGATGCAGCATAATGTGATGAATTCAATGAACAAGATTGAAAAACAGACCACAAATTGCCTTTTTCCTGACACACGTACACTCTCAGCCATCCCACCTACGTATGACCCTCTCCCTGAATGCAGTGCTGGTTATTTCAATATAAGAAACAGTCATTTTAGAGCAGCTTTTCATCGGCTCTTACAGCTTGGCAGTCTAATTGACTCCCTTCACTAACAGCTTCCATCAGAAAGTAAATCATCCACAGGTATCATTGTGACACATGAAGAAGTGTGTCAGAAGCTGTCATTAATTGCATCGTAATAAATGCACATATGACAGAAATGCCACAGCAGTGAGGAGTTGGATGTGATAAGAATGCTGTAGGTTTAATGCGCACTGAAAACCGACTGTAATAAGCACCTTTTAAAGCTTGCCAAGATGCAAGCATTTCTTGTCAAACAAAATGTGAAGCTCATGAAAATAAGTCACATTTCATCCAAAAATCAAAAGAGAAAAACTCAAACATTTGGCTTACAATGCATTTTGGAAATCTTAGTTATAGAGGGTTTTTTTTTTTTTTTCTTTGAATTGTCATTACTGTACTACTGCTTTTTAAAAAAAAAAAAATACACTAATATATATATATATATATATATATATATATATACATACATACACACACACACACACACACACACACACACACACACACACACTAATATTTCAATTTAAAAAACGAACCTGTAAGACAGCATTGCATGTCTTCTTGGAAGCGAAATATCATTAAAATCCCACAAGACCTGTAAATGTATACTTAAAACATTTGTAATCCGTTTGCTGTATGTAGAATTTGAGACCATGCTAAGGTTAATAAGACTTTTAAAAGCGGTTTCTCTTGGCCTTAAAACTCTTTATAATTGTGCAGTGTGTTTGATGAAATCTGATAACTGCCAGGCTCTCTGAAGACCTGATGCAAATAAATAAACAGGAAGCCCTTCATTGCCTTCCAAGTCGTAGTCTGCACACAAACAGAATTAAAAGCATTGATCAAATGCCAAACATGAGTGAGAAGTGGCAGTGTTTACTGTTGATCATGACGATTTATGCCCAGGGGTATGGTCCATGTTACGCATTATTAAATTGTGCTTATACTTGCATGTTCATTCACCACCGTTTCAAATGTTAGGAAAGACAAAGTATTTTTTTATTTTTATTTTTTTGAGTTCGAGAACTTTTCATTATATTTATATTGTTTTATCCGTCTTCATCAAGATGTTATCAAGACTAATTTTTGAAACCGCAACATTAGTATTTTTTTTTTGGCAGTGTCTTTTTGAAGAGTGTTTAATCGTTGCAACAACCATCTCAATACAAACTGAGTGTAGGCAATTTGAATAAATCTATAGCAAGTTATTTGAAGCTACTTAGCAGTCAAAAGGTCATCTTCTGTGTCTTGACTGCAAACATAGCTGTGATGTAGCATTCATTAAATACAGACATATTTTTAAGTTTCAGACTGAGGCTGTGAAATAAGACAGCGAGACCCAGTATTCCACCTTTCTTGGAAGCTAGCTACTGTAATTCGAGTGGAGTAATTACTTGAGCTCAAACCTCCCTTTTTTTTTTTTTTTTTTTGCTGATTACATGTCCTTCATGGTCACATTAAGTTAGCCCAAACAAACCCAGTTTCTGGCTCCCTGTGTAAAAGGAACACATGAACCACGGACTGCAAAGAGTTTTCAAAGTCAAACCACCACCTGAATTTCGATACACCTTGGGCCCAGTCTGGAGTCATAATAAGCACTAGCCTAGCATGATAATCGCTGCAGCTAATTAGCCTCTTGTGGCAACCAGGAGGATTTCCAAACAAGGGGAAAATCTATGGAAGCCTTTTGTCTTTATTATAATAGAATAATCATAGTGAATTAATTAAGTAAAATGGGACTTATTGTGTTAACAATTCATAATATGCATTTATTTGACCTTTCCATTTAACAGATTTTTAGTAATGCAATAACCTGGTATCCGACAGCAAGGAATATTCTAAACAAATTTTATACTGAATTTTTTTATTACTACTGAGGTTGCAACGATGAGTGATATTCTTGCTTATAAGTATTTATGAAGTAAATGTGATTTGTACTTGGTGTCCGTTTACTGTCCCAAGTCAAAAGAATATCTGTGATATTTTGGCGCAGAAACCTCTTTCAGTGTAAATTTATTTATATATTTTAAACCAGTTCTGTTTGCCATCATTTGGAAAAATAGCACACCTCAACAAGATACAGTTTGATGTGTTATTCTATGAAGTAGTTATGTTTAACACCTGTGGTTGGTTAGAAGAACACAAATTATTAAGACCATTTCTATATTCGATGTTGAAGAAATAGGTTTCGATACAATAAATACTATTCGGATTAGGGATGTCAAATTTCGATTATTTCCATGATCGATCGTCGTTTAAATTAACGATCAATTAATCGATTCATCGTTAACCATAATACTGCAAAATGCGTCTATTGCAGGCACGCAGTCAGCGGTATGACAGGATGTGCAAAAGCCACACACACACACACACAAAACGCTTTCTCACTTGAATTAAAGAGGTTTTAGTCTGAATAAAATGCTAGTAGCAGGATTATAAAATGAATAGATGCGATTATGATCATTTGATAAAATGAAGAGAGCGCGCCATACTTTTGAGGTCATTTTACTTTGTTGACAGTTTCCAATCCCGCACGGAGAACGCTGAACGCGCCTCTTTAAATGGTTTTGTGGTGCTCGTTGTTGTATTTTAAAGCACAATTGCAATGTTTTCAACTGACATTATTGTATAAAATTATCCGAAATGTGGAGCGCGTGTGACTGTGCTGCAAATTAAGTGAACTGCATCGGCGCTGCTGCACCAAAACACAGTTGCTCACATTAATTTGATCCTGCTGGATTCTGTCCTAGAAAATGTCAGATTTTTAAAAATCCGGCATACAGCGCATTAGATTGTGACAGTGCGTGCGTGCAGACGAGGATGAGCGAGCGCGGCTTCGCTAGATTTATTTGGAGGTTATTGCTCATGTCTCATTCGGCACAAATCGAAATGTTTCCATATTCGCAATGTATTTGAATGTTAAACTATTATTTATAATGTAAACTAGGCTTGTACTTAACACGCATTCGCATATAGACGGAAAAGATGATCCTCTTCATATGAGCAAAAACGTCCTTGGCATAACAGCAGAGTGGACCGGTATGCTACGGTCTATTTAAACTGACCAGTGTAACCTTTTAATGTTTAGTTGACATTTTATTTTGATAATGAACAGACTGCGATGTAAGTTTGAATCGCTAGAATATACGTGTGCAGCAGGCTCCGGGGCGATCGAAACAGCTGAGACATTAAACAAATATATATATTTTCCGCAAAGGAGTTTACTTTCATTTGTGCACACTCAGAATAAAAACAGAAGATTTGTGCTCTTGTAAAATAAAGCAAACAAACAGAATGCGTTGTCATCCTTTTTTTTTTTTTTTTGTGAATTTATGGAGCGCCCACACTTCTGTTTTAAATCCGTTAATCTTAATTGGCCTATTTAAGTCGGATATATTTCGCATAGCCTATTTAAAACAAAAAACAAAAAAAAAACATGAAAACAAATAATTTTTATGTTGGGCCTATTACTTAGTAGGCTATAAATTTTCCTTAAAACATCCCATTTTGTCCCAGGGCTTAGAACCTGTGCCCTAGTCAGGTCCATGCAGAAACTTGTGAACGATGCTCGGCGTCACCGTTTAGTGACAGCAGTGAATGCTCCAGGAATGTGTCGGTCACAGCGCCTATTAATCGCTGTTTTGAATCCAGCAATTATTTATTTAGAAATGATGAGATCTGATTATGACAAGTGTGGTATAAAAGCTTTGTTTATTAGAGGAATAATAGGTTAACTGGAAAATGTTAGATCGCGACCATGCTTTTGGACCCCATAGTCTTCATTTACGCGGCTTTGTTCTGGTTTGCCGGTTGGTCACGAATTTCCACAAATTCAGTATATTTAGGCATCGTTTCTTTTCCTAAATCTTCATAGTCTAACCCTCTAATTTCCCAGGTTTATTTTATTATCTTTCGCTTTTAATAACTGTTTTCGCATCTCTTACTGTGGTAAACATGGGAAGGGAAATTAAAGATTTCATGAATTAAGAATTCGTTCGATTTATTAATTTGTTCCCTTATTTCACTTAAATCATGGGTTATTTAGGGAACAAAATTAATGAAACATGGACAATTGCCACATTAATAATTCGTCTGAATGAATTAACAAGTTGTAGGAATGAATAGACTACCTGTCCTGTCACTGTGTCCCGCAGCCCTGCAAAGCGCAGCCCTGCAAAGCGCACGATATAAAACAGTTATCTGATGAAATGATTAGTAACTACATTTCTATTGCATTTAATGTTGAAGAACTTTTATGTTGTTTCTATTTTAATGTACTTTAAAGTTTAAATCACATTAAAAGCTTAATTTGTACATTGTGAATGAATGATGATTCTTTTATATATCGTCAACGTCACTCACAGCCGCTCGCACGCGTTGAGTGCGCATGAGCCGCACGCAGCCCAACATTGAATCGGTTAACCGACCATCCATAGCCTTAATCGATTGCATCTCTTATCGACAATTAATCGATCATCGATATTTTGAGTATAAAAATGGAAAAGGGGATCTAAAATGGTGAGTCTTCTGGGCAGGGTCGTTCTGTCCTGTGGACCTGCCGGAGTCCCACGGAGTGCAATGTAGGGGGGTGCTCTGGTGAGTGGCTTCGCTGTCTTCCAATGGGAGAGACGAGTCGGGGCTCACAACTGAGAGGAGGCTGCTGTAGGACTGTTCAGGTGCGTATTTCGGGTGACGTACTGCTCCTCTTCTTCTGCAGATGACAGGCAGAGAACTGACTGCTGAGGAGCTCCACTGCAAGCAGTCAGGTGAGTATTCAGGTATGAAATCCTCTTGAAGGATTGGCAGACACAGAGCTTACAACAGGAGAAGTTCAGGCTTGAGGGCTTTGCTGCAAAGTAGTCAGGTGAGTATTCAGGTATGAATTCCTCTTGAAGGACTGGCAGACACAGAGCTTGCAATGGGAGAAGTTTGGGGTGGAGGGCTTCGCTACGAAGCAGTCAGGTGAGTATTCAGGTATGAAATCCTCTTGGAGGACTGGCAGACACAGAGCTTGCAACGGGAGAAGTTTGGGGTGGAGGGCTTCGCTACGAAGCAGTCAGGTGAGTATTCAGGTATGAAATCCTCTTGGAGGACTGGCAGACATAGAGCTTACAACGGGAGAAGTTTGGGGTGGAGGGCTTCGCTACGAAGCAGTCAAGTGAGTATTCAGGTATGAAATCCTCTTGAAGGACTGGCAGACACAGAGCTTGCAACGGGAGAAATTTGGGGTGGAGGGCTTCGCTACGAAGCGGTCAGGTGAGTATTCAGGTATGAAATCCTCTTGGAGGACTGGCAGACACAGAGCTTGCAATGGGAGAAGTTTGGGGTGGAGGGCTTCGCTACGAAGCAGTCAGGTGAGTATTCAGGTATGAAATCCTCTTGGAGGACTGGCAGACACAGAGCTTGCAACGGGAGAAGTTTGGGGTGGAGGGCTTCGCTACGAAGCAGTCAGGTGAGTATTCAGGTATGAAATCCTCCTGAAGGACTGGCAGACACAGAGCTTACAACGGGAGAAGTTCGCTGCAAAGCAGAGAGGTGCGTACACAGGTACGTAATCCTCCTCTTCAGCAATGACTGACAGAAAACTTACGGCTGGAGGAATTTACTGCAAAGCAGTCGGTTAAGCATTCACCTACGTGTCCCTCTTCACAATGGGTTGTCAGATAGTACACTCAAATATCTGTGGAGTACAACAATGTTAGCCTGTTCTTACGTCTTAGAACGTGAGCGAGAACTCTGGTAAGTAGTGGACACCCGGTGGGTTTAAGTTCACACTTCACACATCAAAACAGTGCATCACATCACTTCATCACTGCAACTCAACACTCAGTGGGAAATGCATATATAGATGGCCATTGCCCATTCATGTCAGGGAGTCCCATAGACAAGAGAGAGAGGATGGAGATCGATTGGACTGCTCACAGTCTCTCACAAACGATCTTACGGTCCAGCAATTTCCTCCTTCCGGTTGAGTCGGCGTGCTCTTTCTCCCAAACTCACTAGGCCGTGCCCTAGCCCGGTGTTCCGTTGTTATTGGTCCGGCGGGAGGCAGTCGGGGCGAACATTAGTACCGCCTTAAAGGTTGGAATTTTTTCACCTCGTGACAAATGACTTGCTTTATATGCAGTGGAAAATTTTGTCTGTTCAGAGGTTTGTGGTTTGCTGTGACTTAAGACGTGATTTTTGATAAAGAGAATTGGGATGGTGTTTTTGAGATTTTGTGTGGTATTGAAAAAAGAATCTAGGCAATGAATAAACCATTCAAGCAGTTTGTCATAGAAAGACCTTGAGCCATGAACTCCATGCATACTGCAGGCCATCTCCCTTGCGAGGTGCATTGGTGGTATCAGTCTTGTGGATTTCTCATTTGAGGTTATCATATTATTAAAGCTGACCTTGCGTTCTTGCTCCAGACCTCTCAGGAGAGGCAAGGGCTATTGTTTCACTATCATCATAGGTCAGGGAGGTTACGTACAGCCAGTTCTCAGGATTGTTCTTGCAAGTTTTCCTATCGTGTCTTCTCATCACCCTGATATGTGTGCTGCTTCAAAATTAATAAGAGAGTGTGGTGTGTAAGGTCTGCCTGCAATCTCTTTTCATTTTCAGCTGACAGAAACCCCCTGTCAGTAAACAGCCTAAAATGCACAACCTGACGATGAACTCCCAGATCCCCTCAAATTCCACCGTGGATGCGAAGCAATTGCTGATAAGGCTAAAGGGTATTATTTATTAACTCTTTATTTATTTTTCCCTCACCTGTGATAGTCTGATATGTTTATTGCCAATTATGAATCCTTTTTAGAAAGCTGCTGTCGGATTGGAAGGAGCGGTTTAATTTCACTTTACATAAGCGATGTATTGCCTTCACTCAGCACAAGTGATTAAGGTTAAAGAGCATTAAAGAGTTCTCAAGCCGCCCTTAGTGCAGAACGGATGTGATGACAAAAAAAAAAAAAGCTCATTCCTGGTTTATCATTATGTTTATAACTAACAATTATGACTTAGTTGCAGAACATAATGGAGAGGTATCATCTTTTTGAGCATGTAGACTCCTGAGAGTTTCCAACAAATTTTTACTTTACAAAACAATGCCATGATGAGTGTAATTATATAGCTGGTAATACTATGAGAAAAATGGCTTCATATTTTAAAGATTTCAGTGGCATGCCATTACTTCAGATGTTGTCCTACATCCTCGTCACTGAGAGCTTCTACACAGGGTTCCCATTATTAGAAAAAAATCATTAAGTAGTATTAGCATTTAGTATTTTGATATTTTTCAGCCAAGTTCACTCAAACACATCTGTTTTTGTGGAGTGCATGTAGCTTTATACCCTGTACTCTACCTAGGCCCTCTGCCAGATAAGTCATCCATGATTGGGGATAGAACGTTTAGTTGGGTTGATGCAGAAAGAAGGTACAATTATACTGCCAGTCTGAGACAGCAATTTTGGCATCACTCACATGCCTCTCACTATATTAGCACATCATGACTGAGTCTCCTGAGGTCTTCTGCAGGCATACTGATAACTCTCCAGACTAGAAGAAAACTGAGCAATCACCTTCCGCTGGTGGGTAATTGGAGTTTCAAGCAGTCATCAAGGATGAATAGAGGATTGTAATTTTGAAATCAGACCCCCTTGTTCTCTTCGATCCCCACAGACACACACATTTGGCATACCTCTGTACAGTAGTTGTTTTTCACTGAAGAACCTGGTGACAGAACATTGTGAATGGTGGAGGGCTCGCTGGCTCTAAATCCGAAAGAAAATTAGCTCGACAATCCTGCTGACAGTGCTGCTGATGCAAAGTTGTTTGATGCATTCTTTGAGAAAAGACATGCGTAGAAATCCACCTCTGCATTGCTGTTTTTTACATAAACCTTTCAACCACAGAGATTCACAGGATGGTAACTACAGGAGAAGTTGCCCCAGAGTCTAACATGTTTCAATGACCATAATATTAAAGAAAATTATAAACTTAAATCTCCATGTGAACTATGTCATGACATAGCACAAAGCTACAAATGATCAGTTTGAAGTTTTAAAGTTTTTGTCCTGACCCACAATGAGCACGTTTTCTTTTATTCGTTTCTATTTCTGTGCCGTCGCACTGGGTACCTCTTTACTAAAACCTCAATGGACCGAAGTACTGCTCCAAATGTAGAAGTTTGATCTGTGGAATAATAAACCTCAAACATAGTCTGACTGATTGTGAAAGTTGAGAAACATTAGATATTTTATTGACCGATCCCTCTAGCTCTTTTTTTTTTTTTTTTTTTTTTATGTTTGTTTTTGCATTAATGCATTATTTATGTAATAGATTTTTATTTTATTTTATAGGGACTGCCATTTTCCTGGCACTGGAAAGGGTCATTTTGCATTGTTGCATAACAGACTCAATCGCAGGTCTACAGATCAAATTCTCCAATGTTATGTTTTTCCCATGCTCATCAACTCTAGACCACTAAGACCTCCTCTCTGCTCTGGTTCCAGTCTGATTCTTTCATTGCCTATTTTTGGGAAGCTTTTGTCACTCTTGACAGAGATTATGCAGATGAGACAGCCACACGCATCCTGGAATGGTTTAACGGGTCGGTGTAAACAAAGAGTGGAGATGGCTTACGTGCTGACAGGATGTGCCTCTCCATCTCAACTTTCCCTCAGGGCTGCCGATGAAGGGGTTGCATCTCCTCAGTTCAGAGCTTGTTTCACAGCCGATGTAGCGTTGTAAGCTTTTCTCCTCTCCCACACACCTTTTTCAGCCGAAGAAGGGAAGCGATTTATATATGTAGTGCTTTTTAAAACCTCCACATGGCTACTGTAAAATCACTCAAAGGGTTGAATTGGCTGAAGGCCTCAGCTGGATTCATTTCAGGCTGGTTTTGTTTAAAGCTTGTTCACTTCCTTTTTCTGGGAATTCTCAGAGCAGGACAAATCACCATTGCACACACTTGCTGTGTTACTCTCTGTACTGCTGCCTTAATTTATTCATTTTTTTGGCATGCATGAGTACATCACATTAGTTCATTTTTTACCAGCTTCTTTTTTGGAGGTTTCATAAAAGCATCAATGTATTTTGTCTTTAACGTTACAGGTTAGGATCGATTCTTGCTGGAGGGCTTGTGACTGTTTTTTTTTTTTTTTTTTTTTGGAGCTGTCAACTTTTTTCTTTTAACTGCTATCTTTTAAAAAGGTGTTAAGCCTTTTTTTATTTTTCCATTGTTCCTATACTTGAGTTTATACTTAGTAGCATTTTATCTGTTGTTTTTTTTTTCTTTTTTTTTTTTCTTTACGCAGAATAGAGATGTTGTCCTAGGTTAGGTGACAACATCTGTCATTTCCACAGCTCAGAAGAATTGAGTCAGTTTTATGAAACTCGTTAATTCTTTGACTTCAAAGACTGGTGGTTTGAAGAGGATCAAACATGATTTACGGCTCAGGTCTACCTTGAGTTAGGAGTAGTTTTGCGGTTAATGTTTTGCACAGACAAGACATTCACTGGTATCTACACAGAAGTCATTCGGCCCAGTGATAAGATTACAGCTAAGTGATTCTTAAGTCATGCTTAGTGCAGTATTCATCATGGCTAGAAGTTGTCTTTTAATACCCCTTTCTTGTAGTTGTGTAAAATGACAGCTCTCACTGGTAACTGCTAACTCATTCTGACAGCTTGGAAGGAAACCAGATCTAAAGAAAATACACAATTTCAATGCAAAGTTATTATTTTGATGTGCAACCATTGATTTGGATGTACATTTTTCCACTTTTATCAATTATCTAAATCTGATGAATAAATGATCAATCCCATACGAGTATAAAATAAAGGGGCTATTATTGCTTTTTCATTTATATTAAGTATAACAATATATAATTTAAATTATATGAAGAATTTTGCCTAAAATCTAGTGTGTCTGCATCTTAAGACCTCTGCTTATAGCAGATTTCTCAAACTCTGACCACTGTACAGTCCTTTTTATGGAGTGACTCATCTCTGCCTGCTACTCCTACTCGCATAAATCCTTACATATTTAGTGGACTAATGATGCCTTTGATTGTGTTCCTTGAGAATTACAGTTTAATCAGATCAGGCAGGTAGCAGTCCCATTAAGAACCAGAAACATCACAGCCTGGCAACTACTGTACCAGTCAGGACTAAAAAATACATAGCATCATTTTACATACAGTATATGCTGTTTGTAATTAAAACACAAGTGCTCTTCCACTGCTTTGTTTATGGTGTGTCAGTGCAGTACTATTAATCCACACTTCACATCAACATTTATTTCTGCTATTCTGAAGGATGGCCTTACTGTAAGCTCTTTTTTTGACATTGGAAACTTGGTAAGAAATGTATCAGCATCAGTGATGCTGTTGTTTAATTCATAATCATCTACTGTGCTTCCATCTCTCAAAAGAAATATGTAGCAACTCTAGAAGACAGATGCATGCAGACGTGATTGCAGCTGTAAAGCTTGTTCTGTTGAGTCTTTGTCCCAGAGCATGTTGCTTTTCCACTCTGTAATCACCCTTCAGGCTTGCATGTAGTCAGAAAATCAAATATTTAACTGGAAACATCCATTAAGTTGAGCTGAGCACCAGATTGACTAATTTGGGGAACCATCTTAAATCAGCATACAACTTTAGGCTTGTTTAAAATGGCATCACTGCTGTATTTTTTTGTAAGGGTAGTTGTGCAGCAATTATTGTTTCTTTTAATTAAAAATTTAATAAAACTGCCCCCGTTTGCTGTTTGTATACTCATTCCTGATCTTATTGTGTATGTACAGTGCACATTCCCAAAGGAAAATAAATAAAAAAATCCTCAAAATGGTAACATGGTCAGCCTTGTAAATGACAGCTTGTCAACCAAAGCTGCTGGTGGCGTTTCATGAAAGAAGTAGTTATCCACAGTTGACATCGAAATCAGGTATTGGCCATCCACATTTCATGATCCAATCAGTTCCTGATATTTTTTCCTTAGTTGATTATCTGGATTTGCAATTCTACATTACAGAAGTAAAATAGTCTTCAAAGTTGCAGGTCTATTATGACTCCTCCCATTGAACTCCCATGCCATTTAAGGTGCTCTTTCATTGGTTGTAGGTTATTGCCAATGTCATTTCCAGTCAAAACATGTTTCACACTGCAGGACTCTTGAGTCGCCGACAGGTCCAGATCTTTACCAAATATCTTCCGACACATACACGCTTCTCTCAGATAACACACTCCGCGATTGTAACACATGTGATTGAGCACCAGTTTGCCTCCAATTTTGGCCATTTGTCAGCGATTTTTATCTTGGCCAAGTCTTTCTGCATTTGAAACTGAAGTTGTCAAAAATGTCTTGTTTACTAGACCATCTTGTGAAGAGTGGTACAACACTGCACTGGTCGGTGTGCCTCATGGAAAAAGATTTTGTTCAGATAGAATAAAAAGTACAATATTGGTTTCAAATGCCATTTCATGTTGACTTGTAACAAACACTGTAGTCTCAGTTACTCAAACAGTTGTTGTTCAGACTGAAGTCACAGTGGATGGACATGGTTTTGAACACAGAGCCGCGGTCAGTGAGTCATCTTTAACCAGAGAGCTGAGTGCTGGTGAAGTAGTCGGGCCAGCCTTTGATGAGCAGATAAAAAGAAGTGCTGGAACTCTGGCTTTTACTCTCCCCCTTTCCAGCCTTTTGAATCAGGAAGGGACTTTTCAGATGATGCCTGTTTGTTTCTCAATTTTTGACAAACAGATCCAGCTCTCTGCAAGCCGGCTCTTCTGTTTGATGAGGAAATGAAAGCCCAAGAGGGTGCATTATTCCATCCAATATTTCTGGGCTTTGTTTGTCTGTTTTATCTTTGTGTGGCTGTATAATTCAACTAAACCCTCGTCCTCTGTTCAGCAGGAGAATGTGCCAGCGTGACTCTTTTCATAACCTCCAGCATGTCATCTCTCACCCCGAGAGAGCAGAACCCTCTATCACAGCTGTCAAACATGACAGAGAACTTCTGGACTCAGGTTGTGTAGAGCTCTTGCCACAAGGTGATAAGTTATCCATGCTGTGCCTTGGAGCCTCTCATATGATTGCCTTATAGAAGTAATTGGCCCCCAGATGATTCAAGAGTCCAGGATCTTTCCCAGCCCGTCCCACACATTAGGAAAGGTTAATATACTGTATCTGGAGACTGATTCAAGCATGCCTTCCAGTCACATAACATGTAGTCTTATTAAATAAGAGCCATTACATTCATGTAAAAAGGCCCAAGGGCTAAACCATTGGGTGGAGGCAAAACTGTTGATTCGATGTGATGTAATGTGTGCCAAGTTAAGCATCACTTACTTACTATTGTTTATAAGGTGAGTTTGAACCCACAGTATTACACCGTAGCACGTTCAAAAAAGATAAATGCCCCTTTTAAAGACTTTTCGGTATTTTTAAAGGCTCCTCCATAAAACTAGGTGTTCGGTTGCATCTGATATATTCCCAGTGAAATTTGAAATGATTTTTTCCTTTTCTGAAGCATAAAATGCATACTCTGGTTTCTTAAGAACCTTGCTTTCTTCATTTCCCTACAGAGATCCCTTTACCATCATGTTTTATTCCCTCAGTCTTGCTGCCATTGTCAGTAGACCGTTTTATTGCATAGACAGGTTTTGGCGCACCTCCAGGATGGCGCTCTTCCATTCCCGGGAGTCTCCCAGGACTCCATCTGATCACAGTAAGCAAAACTGAATCCATCACACCCAGGAATAAACTTGTCCGTTACATTCTGGTGTATTTCCCATAGAAAAGTCTTGTGTATTTTATTCAGTAGTTACACTGGAGCTGATAAAGGTGGGACTCTTTAATCTTGAATTTTTTGGTGACTTTTTTTTAATGGACGTTTAATAGCTAATGGAAAATACATTAAATTGGAGTTTCCTTTAATCTGCTATCTTGTCTTTTTGTCTCTACTTCTCCGTGTCTCTCAATACAATGTGTTAAAATTGAGAAGGCAAAGTAATCTACCATAATTTCTCAAGTGTTGTCCTCTCTTGCATGGACACAACATCAGGTAACACTGAAAAGGCATTAAAGGAAATCTAAGCCATTTGATGGAAATGAGCAGCTTGGACATTCATCAATGCCTTTTGTATTTCACTGCTGTGTGAGTCAATTATGACACGTTTCATTTTGAGTGAACTTTTAACAAATGGAGCTGAGTCACGTTTCTATCACATTCATGTCAACTGAATTTCTCTCTGCAATAACCATCATAGGTGATGTCTTATTTTCCCATGAGGCACAGTGTGGCATGTATTTTCTCCAGAGCTATCATCATGACACTTTGCTACAGTGAGAGATGTCTCCACAAAGAGAATCCTCTGCTGTCAACACTTGTGCTTCACAAATGGAAATGACAACCATCATTTTACATCAAGGTAATGAACCACCTTCAAATGCTAATAACAACTCAATGGACCAGCCCTGGGTTTGACAGCCAGTATACATTAGCAACTATAAATCACAAGTGATTTTGGGCTTTTTTATATTTTGTGTTTTTTATTCACTGCAGCAGCTAGATTAAACGAAGCCAATCTGATGTATTCAGACACACAAAAGAAATATCACTCTTTATCAAAGTCAAATTAAGCCTCTGCACACAAGTAGATAAAGAAACATGATTTTCACAAATAAGAAGACATTTCACAAAAGGACAAAAAAGGATCCTTTGACCCTCTTTGAAGTCTTAATTTCAATCAGGGCACCTCCTATTATTTTTTAAAGAAAGCCAAAAAGGTTTATTCTTCAAGATAGAGCGGGAATTTCAGTTTGCTAGAGTATTGTTGTAAATTCCAACCCTTGAGTATTTTTACTTGCTTGTGTATATAGATTTAATCTCTGACACTAACTTATATTGATATTGGTCCTTTGAAACTAAGCTCTCTTTTACATTTATATCCGTTTTTTCTTTCCCTGTAAGGAAATGCACAAAAGTATATGCTCCGTTGTTAAGAATCCTTATTTTCCCCTTCGCTGTGGTCAACCATATGAATTGCCCCTGCTTTGAAGCCTGCTATCCATAAAATACAGCTCGTCTGCCGAGTTTTATTCATTCCCACATTGCGTTTGTTATATCCATTCAGAAAGGACTGTGCGGCACCCTGGGATGTCTTTGAGCTAGTGTGTGCTCCCTCTCACATACAGAAAAAAAAAAAAAAAATGGAGAACACAGACTCTCTCCCTTGTCATCTAAATGAGTTTCATTTAGTCTGATTCCAAGTTTTAGAAACGGCATCCAACAATGGACTTCATTTGCCTGTCCCTTGCTCTCTCAGACAAGACTAAATAAATTGGCGGCAGATTAATATTACACTTCTCTCAGAATGTGGTCGGTGGAGAAAACGTGACACGCTGCACACACCTTGCCTGAGGACTAAGTAATTTTGGGGGAAAAATCCAGGTTTTCCTTCCTTTTGGTTTGTATTTGCAGAAAGATAGAACAAGTCCGAGAGCCATCTGCTTTGATGCAGACCGCCTGTTGTATTTAAACATTTAATTTTGTTGAAGTAAAACATGGATGATGACCCTCCCTCTCATTGTCTTTGCAGAGTAAAGCTTCCGTAGCCAGTGCAATTGTGTGTGTGTGTGTGTGTGTGTTGAGCACCAACATTTCTCCCCAGGATTAATTAGTTTGATTCACACCGTGTCAGCCATGCCAGCATCATTCCCCAGGGTAACTGGCAAACAAATAGCAAAAAAGAGCAACTAGATACCTTTTGTGTGTGTGTGCATGTTAGCTAGGCTTGGATATGTGTGTGTTTGTGTGCTACGCTTTGGCAATGGTTTTTCAGATGCGGTACTCCGCATGCATTTACCCCCCTGAATTCTTTAATTAGCGTACGGTAAATACTTTGACGACAGCAGAATGTTTGGGAGTTGGAGAAGTGAAAAACTTCCAGTCTGACAGCTTGCCTGGCTCCTGAAAGGTAGCCAGCGATGCACCTCAATGATCTCGTCGAGAAGTGGCATACGCTACATTTATTCGCCGGTGCGTATCATTCTGCAGCATGACATGAAGATTTAATGAGTCTTAATCCGAAAGAACAAATCTGAGCTCAACCTTTACAGTATTAGTGCGCCTAGTTTGCGTCATCTCTGGGAGAACCGCTCCAAGGCCGTTTACATGACATGGCTGTCCTGACTGTATATGTTTTGGGATTCATTATAAGCCTCATATCAGCTCTGGAAGTGGCTACTTGTTGGAGGCTGGAAGTAATTGATATGGAAACCTGATGAAAGTGCCACTGTCATTGATGCTCGGAGGCTGTGCTGTGATATATGGGTCTGGGAAGACAATGTTATCGACTCCATAAAGCGAAGGCTCTCAGTTAATGGGGGTGATTGCTGAAAGAGGGAGGGGTAGGATTCATTCCTCCACTGAACACCTACCAGGGAGCCATCTTTTGGTCCCTATGCAAAGTGTAATTTCCCCATATGATAATGGTAGACTACATTCTAGTATTATTTAGCCTCTTTTCACTCCTTTGTTAGATGCAGTTGAACGAGATTGACTAGCATACCAAACGAAACAACTGACCTGACCCCCTTTTATTCTTTCACTGTCCGTGAGTATGTACTCATTCATGACTGGCATGCTTTAGTTTTGTTCATGAACGGCATGTTTCATTCTCTTACAAATCACATTTTGTTCCCAGTTTGTTCAGTACCACTTCAATTAGTCTCAAATCATGACCATGAGGTCCCACCATTAATACTGCGCCTTTGCAACCAGCACATTAATGCTATTTGTCAGTGCTATAATGAGTTTTTGAAGGCAGGAAAGCATTCATATGCTTCAAAAGGAACAAAAAATATGAGTCAGTGCATAGAGCTGTACAAGAATGAATTGTTCACTTAAAGGATTCGTAAAAAAAGGAAAACAATCACTCATGACTGAAACACTGCTATTGTTAATGCATTTGTTAACTCTGCATCTCTGAACTTACGGTCCGGAAGAATATGAGTCACCTGCTAATGGTGTGTAGGAACCAGAGAATGCAAATTATCTACAACACGGAGCTTGACATTTTTGTGTTGACCATTCA
This sequence comes from Carassius gibelio, assembly GCF_023724105.1. Lineage (NCBI taxonomy): Eukaryota > Metazoa > Chordata > Actinopteri > Cypriniformes > Cyprinidae > Carassius > Carassius gibelio. The sequence continues at coordinate 33,602,841 of NC_068374.1, read as the reverse complement.
TCTTGCAAATGTCTATTACGAAATAATGGCTTTTAAGGCACCGTGACAGTTACTCGGAGAGCATGGCCGCCTGCAAAAGTTTGAGTTTACTTTTCTGGTTTAATCATACCAGCGCATCATTAATCTTCATCTGCCGGACACTTTGGCATACACATCAAGAGATAATGAGAATGAAGAAATTGTGTGAAGGGAGAGTTCGGGGTTCTAGTTTGCTGACTCAATGGTCACCCAAAAGACTCTAGCTGTGCCCAGCATGACTCAGAGAGTCTCTCAGTAATGAGAAACCGTTGGAAGCACGGTAAAGCTGCAATTCTCCGTCACACTTGATCCCTACATGTGCTGAGCTGAAAGTGCACTAGTGCTGCATATTTAACCAAGGCTATCAAGGTTTAATGTTGATAAGATGTCTTGACTGCATTGCACAATTAAATTTTTCATGCACATTGTCATGTGGGTTCATAAGTCTGAGATGACATCGGAATATTTAGGATTTTTTAATTTCAGTATATTTGAAATTTAATTGAATCAACTTGCAACAATTAGATTTTCAACACTCTAAAATGGTATTATACAGTCAGACACAACACGTGTAAATTTTAAAGCTTCCTTTTTTTATGGTCATTATTTTACATTTGGTGCTGCAGAATGTAGGCTATACAGTGTGGACCATTGTTTCACTGCCCACAGGCTTGTCTTTTATTTGTCTCTACAGCTGTTTGTGAGTGGGGAGCTAAATAGGATTTTAAAGGGCTATTTTCCCATGTTTGTCACACACCATGTTAAACAAATCTCTCATCAAAGCCTCCTCTGCAATTAAGCCCATGGAGCATAGAGCTCATTCACATGCACTAACAGTTTACTCAACCACAAACATGACCGCCATCCTACTAGTCCATGTAACCCAAAGACTTCCAATCTGAATGTTTTGAACATGCAACTTTATTCTTGATTAATTGCATTTACCATAAAGGAATGCATGTTGAATAAAAAGTCAAGTTTCACGGACTGCATATTTGATGCCAGGGCACAATTACTGGAATAATAACTGCAATCACTTCACTTTAACATAAAATATGAGCTTCAGATTTCTGTTTTAAACTGTCTTGTATGTCATGCACCATTCATATTGAAAGTGCATTACTCAAAACGCTGCATGACTCATTTTGGCTTGTTTTTTTTTTTTCTGACTAATAGACATGTCAAAATTATTTCCTGTGGTTGAAGACAGCATGCCACCAATGCTGTTTATAAAACTTTTATTGAACCGGTATATGGCCAGAAAAAGTCTTGATCTAGACGGAGTGATAATGGCTGACATCAGGGTGTTAGCGCTCTGATTAGACTTCGCTAGGAAGGCCTTGAGAGTTTTGAAGGTGTGCTGATTGCAATATCTTTCAGAAGTCCTTTGAGAAGTAAATTGCTGTAACCTTGGAGTTTAGTAATTACCCCAGACTGCTATCATTCTGGTAGTAAAAGAAAGGCCTTTCTAAACTCATGCACAGCGTCGTCTTTAATAGGATATTCAGCCGGAGGCTAAGCAGAGGGTAATGACAAACGTCTGCTGTGACTTCTAGACACTTTAGTGCTGGACGACTGCTTCTCAGTGGGCTTTCAATGCTAAGTGATGATGGCTTTATGAGACTTGCATCTTGCAATCCATCTGTCAGAAGTCACCCTCACCCTTGAGCTTGGGTGGAAGTCATCAACTTTGACCACTGGCACTTCATTATCCAACTTTGTTGCATGAATTTTTTTAAGAGTTCCATAATGCGCACTTTTTTTTTTTTTTTTTTTTAACTAACAACTTAACTTCGCTGGTGTAGACTCTTGTCTTTCAAAAACATTGGTTTAAGCTTGGATGGACTAGGATTAAAATCTGTCTGGGACCTACGCCGACCTAAAGCAAACAGTCATCCGCTGTATTTCTGTATGAGGTTTTTTACATTGCAATGGCAGCACAATTTGAACGAACAATAGTCCAATATTACATTTAAATATAGGTACCAGAGGCGCATTTGACTGTGCCAACAATGCAACAATGGGTCGTCCTGACAAAGGTGGGACTTGTTGCTCTTTAAAAGTAGTGTTAAATTTCTAGCATAATCAAACACAGTTGTAACTCCTGCTCCAAATCGAATCAAGCTTTGCAGGTGTAACTTACATTTGCATACCCAAATTTCATTTCAACATTGAAATAATGGCACACTTTACCTTTTGGGTTTTTCAGTTGGATGGCAAAGTTGGAAAAGTCCCTATGATGCCAATAACCGGTCCAACTCTGGCTTTAAGTGTGAATGACAGTGGCATACTTGACTTTTGTTATCAATACTAACATATTGGCAGAGTTACTGACCAGCCAAATTTCACTTTCAGACTGCAAATGCATTGCCAAAGGCCAGCTTATACATGAAGTTTGACAGCACCGCTGAATATAAATGTCTTTTTCCTCTGCTATCCAGGGCACCGCTTGCCACAAATGATTAAGACTACATGTATTTCTTTTGTTCTAAATTTTTTAAAGAAGTTAAATTACTGGCTTGTCAGCATGTCAGAACAAAACCCTAGTCTATTTGACAAAGAACAGGTAATTGCTTTTTGCGCTAGACATTTACACCATTGGGCAACAGAGAGTGCAATCTAACGTTTCTATTCTTAGTGCCCTGGCAGTTATGTTGAGTTCTTTACTTTTCAAAACACTCACAGGTGCTTATCTATACCCCAGATAAACCAGGAAACTCATGACAGAGACTCCCATTACCTAAACCTTGAGAGACAGAGCCGTCCTTTGCCTTGAGGGAGAGTAATGTTGAGCTCTGCTGTGGCGGCCGCTAATGAAAGCCAGTGGCTCAGTGTCGTGAGAGTATCTCAGGCTGGTGCAATGGATGTGGTTGTCTTTGGTGACACAAGCAAACATGTCAGCCCTGTCAGATAAACCGGGCGATGTGCTGCAAGCCGTTCTCCTTTTACAACATGCTACCGCCTTTTCCACCCCAGCCACTGCTATTATACGTGTCATCTTGAAGGTAAGGCATAGGGCAGCTCTGTGAAAACCATGTAAATAAAATTTATCATCTCAGCTGGATTTCTGTTTCTTAAACCATAATGTTCCACGTGTTGTCAAGCTGATGAATTGCCCAGTTTTGTAATGAAACTAAGAGCCGGAGCATATAAAGAGACTTTGCATGAGATGTTAATATGTAGGCTTTTAGAAAACCCTCTTGTAGGGGAATCTGCAGTGCTTTCTGCTTACATGGTTATCTACAACGTTTTGGTGCAGTGCAGTTAGGCCTAAATCAGCAGCAGATAATGGCCACCGCTGTCTTAGTTATTATTATAATGGTTTATTCCCTCACACTGTGCATACTTACTGGCAAATGGATATAGGATTTTGGCTTAATTGAAGATTTGTTTGTGATTTCAACTTTTATTTCTAATGGTTGTGTTGTACATTTTTTATTTGTAATTACTGAAGTGGCTTCATACCGTTCATTTGTGAGAGACACATCTTTGGCTTAGTGGCTGTCTCCTCAAAATAAGATGCATTATCAAAATTAAACAAAATTGTTCACTTTCTATTGTAATTTATTAGCTGATAATTTTGCAGAAAGCTTAACTTTACCTTTATTTTTGTTATTTGTCAAACAGCATACAGCACATGCCTTGTTTAAACTGTTTTTACACTTCTATGTTGCAATGAATTTTTGTGCATAACTATAAATAGTCATTTTCGTATTCTGACAGTGGTACCTCTGCTATAAAGAGGACTTTCCTAAGGGGAAAAAAACCCGGCCTCTGAATGTGAAGTTGGGTGCTATGCCATATACTGTCAAAAGAAAGGAACTGAAAACTGGTGGGTAGAAACAATGATGATAATGACTTATTTGACTCAATTTTGACCGGCTGTTTCTGACATTTTAAACCTAAAGGCAACTGTTTATTTTGATGTGGGCTTAAAAGGTTTTTTGGTGGGAAGCATAAAGACAGCGTAATTTGCCCAACTTATCTGCAGCAATGCCGTCTTCATCCTCTCTGACAGGAAGTAATGACAGGATCTGACATATCAGACAGCTCACCCTTGAGCAGAGGTGGAAAAAAGCTCTCTATGATCCCAGTTTTTTTCCTTCCCAGCACTTTCTATTTGCTTTCCCTCACTTCCTCATTTCCAACAGCTTCGACTTTAAATGAGAATGTGCCATAAAGTGAACGCCTGGAATAGAGATGCGTCTTTATGCCATTATAGGAACGTGCTTTTCACCTGATCTGATCGGAGTACGTTTACATGGACATCAGTAATCGAATTGTTACCTTATTCTAAATAACACAATATTATGATTAAGGTGTTTGCATGAGTTGCTTCTAGAATATTCCTTTCTTGTTCAGTTTTACAAGTTATAGTGCATAGATCGATTAATGGCATGTCAAAGGTTTGATATGCTGAAGCTATTTGTCCGTTCTTGTCCACCTCATTTAAGCAATTTAACAGGAAGTGAATATAGTGCTAAATAGCCATGCACAAAAAAAGTTGTTTTATGACCACGCTGTTAAAGTGGGTGAGCATATGGAACTTTACTGTTATTGAATCACAACAGCATATGGCTGGAATCCATTAACTAAGTCCAGAAATGTCCCATCGTATAAAAACATCAATTCAGAGAGACTATTTGAATCTGCGTTAACTGCACTACCTCTTCACTCCAGGGGTCCGTCCTATTCTGCTGTAACTTTTTGAATGCTGTAAATTCAAAATAATCAATATGCTTTTTTTTTTTTTTTTTTTTTTTTGGTGAAATTTAAATCTTCATTTTAAAGTGAAAGTGAAGTGACATACAGCCAAGTATGGTGACCCATACTCCGAATCCATGGTCTGCATTTAACCCATCCAAAGTGCACACACACCATGAACACACACCTGGAGCAGTGGGCAGCCATTTATGTTGCAGCGCCCAGGGAGCAGTTTTGGGTTCGGTGCCTTACTCAAGGGCACCTCAGTCATGGTATTGCTGGCCCGAGACTTGAACCCACACCCTTAGGGTTAGGAGACAAATTCTCTAACCATTACGCCACGACTTCCCCTAAAGGTAATAAGACTACTATATTGTCAATATCATATATTCTTTTTGGTACTTTTTGTCAAATAGAAATGAAAATTAAATTATTTCATACATGCATAAATACATATACGCCATATTAAAGCACCAATGCATTTGTGTCATTCCTCTATTCTGACAGGTGATGACATTTTTGTGATGCACTCTTTCTTCAAGAGAATATTTAATCTATTAATTATAAATTGATTATTTACACAATAGCTCTACAATTAAGGATGGGAACAAAGAATTTAGATATTTATTGCTCTGTAAGTGCAATATATAAAATGCATTGTTTGAGAAGCAGTTCTATTAAATTGTGCTTCAAACTTCAAATTTGCTGCTTATTAATGATTAGTATTTGTTACGTATAGGTATGAGGTGGATTAAGGGATCTAAAATATTGTCATGCAGAATAAGGTGTTAATCTGCACTTTATAAGTATTATTAAAGACATTGTGCTAGTAAAATGCATGCTAATAAAATGGTTAATAGTGAGAATTGGTCCTGAAACTGAACTGTTACCAAACATTGAGACATTTTTTAAAAATTAAGCATTTCAGTAAAAGGAAATACAAATTTAAGAAACACCTTTCTTCAGTAAACTGACAGTTTTTGATGTTAGATGTTTGTGCAGTGCACTCAATATGTTAAATACAATATTGACCTCACTGGGTGAAGTATTAATAATTTTACTTTGGTTTGGGACCTATATGACAAAGAAAATGTAATGCATAATGACCCCTTACTCTCTAGACATCAGCCTGCATTAGATGGCAAAAATCAAAAGCTCCGCGCTAAGTGGAGAAGTGTGACAAATGACTCTGCACAGCATTGTATCACCTTGTCAATTAATCTGTCAATGGATACCATGCACAGGATGAGCATGTGTGACTATGTTGCTTACTAAGGGTAACTAGTGAGTATTGTGTGTGACAGCCATATTAACTTGCAATATGCATAATGCAGCTGACATAAACTGAAAATAATTTATGCATCGTAATACTTGTACTACTGTAATTTATTCTGATTTAACTTAAAATATGCTTTAATACAATACTTAGAACATTTACAGTAAAGTAAAATAGTATTAAGGATAATGGAATTTATTTATTTTAAGACTGTAATAAAAATGCATGCATGCATTACTGTAATTAGTATTTGGTGATTAACTTTAAAAAAAAATTCAATTTTTTTTATTGTAATGAAAAATAATGTAACCTTTGTAATAAATAGATAAAATATGAAGAAAAAAAAGCCTGAAAGTAGTCTTAATGTTCTCTGTGCAAAAATTAAATATTTAATATTATATATACTGTATATTGTATATGACCCAACCAGGAGTTACCATTATAGGTTGGTTTAAATAAAACACAGCCAGCATTTTTTACAAAATGTGCTATGTTAAATGATTTGAGAGCATTATATGCCTCAACCAATAGGTTGCCCTTGGCCTTTCATAAACTGAATGCATTAGTGAAATCATGTTTTCCTCTAGAACAGGACAAGACATGTTTCTTAAGTCTACTCTCCTGTTAGGTCACAGAAACAGAGCTTTTAAACAATTGACAAAGACTGTATTCACACAGAGCCTCAAAATCACCTTAAAATAGAACCATTTTCTTCAGAGTCGCAGTGTTTCTTATGAGTCTTGTCTCTTTCCTCAAGGAATCTGTCCATCTAGAGGTGCATTTGCTGCTTTTGAAAGGAGGATGTTTCACGTGGACTCGATCTGGTTTAGCAGGTAGTTTCAAGACAGTATGGAGAACTTTTCTGCTTGCTATCACTCAGAGATGGGGACTCGAGTTTGAGACTCGGACTCGAGTGCGACTTAAGTCGCACAAACAGTGACTTCAGACTCGACTTGAGACTCGTCCTCGAAAGACTTCAGACTCGACTCGGACTCGAGCTCCGGGACTCGTGAACAATGTTAATTTTTAGTAAACGTAAGATGAGCTCGCTGTTAGAGTTGTGACGTTCGCGAACGAACCGATTCTTTTGAACGGCTCATAAACATGAACGATGGGAGCCGAGTCACGGCTGGAGGGGAGCCGTTCTTTCTGTCGCTCTTTTTTCCTATGCGTGTTTCAGAGCGCGTGTTTCATACAGATGCACACAAATGAGCTCCTCCGCGAGACAGAACAGTTATAGGGGGAGGGGCGCACCCAGCGCAGGCCAACCCTTTATAGCGTGATGATATTAGTTATTAGTTGTGCACGCATCCTTCACGTGAGTACTCCAGTGGAAAAAAAACCTGCGTGCCTCTGTCATTGGGTAGGAGCGGAGCCATGACGTTTTGCACAGATATTCATTGCAGCCCACTTTGTTATTGTTCATTGACTTGAAGGGGCTGATGTCCTATTTACAAAGTTTACAGTAGAAATAGTATGTAGACATTTCCATTTTATTTATTCTAATTTTATCTACTTTAAATATTTTTGGTTCTCTATCAAAATGTTCTTGTGTGATAACAATGTTCTTATGTGGAAGTGTTTGTAGTAAAAGCTGTTTTGCACAGAAATTCATTGCAGCCGGCTTTGTTTTTGATGTTAATTTGTGAGTAGGTATTGTATGAATAACATAAGTCTGCGTAGCTTTGTTCATTCTTCAGCCAGACAAGAGGTGAGCAGCTATACAGCCAGGACAGACAGAAGGCCATTACTGAATCCATAAATGCATAAATACAGATATTAACTTAAAAGTAAAGCATTCTTGGTGTTTTTGTCATGTTGCAATAGCCTGTTTACACTGATTATATACCAAAATCAAAGTTGATATTGTATGCTAATAGATAGAGTTGTCATAATAACATATTACATGCTTTGAATTCCTTATATATAGCTATGCAGTGTTCTAAGCAGCTTGGATGGGTCGCTGTACGTGATGCAACATTTATTATAACCAGAGACTTAATATAATAAAGAGACTTGAGACTTGACTTGGACTCTAGCTCAGAGACTTGAGACTTGACTTGGACTCTAGCTCAGAGACTTGAGACTTGACTTGGACTCTAGCTCAGAGACTTGAGACTTGACTTGGACTCTAGCTCAGAGACTTGTGAGCATCTCTGCTATCACTTCAGGTTTACAGGAGAAAGCACTCATGCTGTCTGACTGCTGTCTGTGCTTTCAATATCTATCCGCTGCACCAGGTGCATGCTGGGTAGGGGCACCGCAGCTCTTCATGAGCCAAAAAGCAGCACTAATGGCGAGAGATGGCAAGAGAACTTTGCCATCACCAACAGGGATATACAATAAGGGACTTTTAATACTGCCATCACCCAGTCCTTTATTCTTTCAGTCCCTTCCCTTTCCTCGTCATAGTGTTGGCTTGAGGGTTTTTTGCTTTTCGAATACAGAGGTTCACCGAAAGCCTGTAAGTAACATGCTGAATTGAGCTGTTAGGTGTTTTGTGAAGGCCTTAAAAAGTCAAAAAGAAAACCGAATAGGGTTTAAGTAATTTTGTCTAGACCGCAATAAGGTTGAGTAGCAAAGGTCAAAATGAAATCAAAATGGACCCAATTTACTTTCTTAATGCTTGTTTTTATAATATTTAAATAATATTCTGATACTGTAACATAAGACTTATTTACTTTTAGCTGAGATTTTGAATAAAAAAAAAGAAGTTACAAGACTTTGAGCATGCAAAATAACTCTAGACCCGCAGCAGGATATAATTTTTGTCTCTAGGTCTTCTCTTTTTATTAAATGAGAAATAACGTATTACAAATCATGTTAGATTTAGTACCTAAAATGTATTTACTTTACTATGCAAAAAGTCTTGGAACTTTGAAGTCTAGATCAATAGGTGCTATATGAATTCACAAGTCCGAGTTCACCAGACTTGATCTTTGGTACATAGCAAACAAACAGAAGTTGTGTTACCGCTCTCCCACAAACCATCAACAGCTTATAGCTAAGCTAAAAAAATGAGACCCCCCCCCCCCCCCCTTACCCATGGTAAGATCACAGTTAAATGTTTTCTCGTTGCTTCTTTGATAATTTTGTGTTGCTGGGGATATTAATGTCAAATATTGGTTGCTCAAAGCTGTCACGTCAGTATTTAGCATTTTAGTGAAACCTCTGGCAAGCTTTGTAGCTCTTCTTTATTAAAAGTAATCGAAATGTGTACAAACTAAACTGTAATGCCAACATGAACAATTATCGTTTATTATGATTAATAAGATATTGCTTGGCCATGATTCTGTAATTGACACCACCACTTGGGAAAGTCAAGGACGCGAAGACATTTCCTGCTGTGGTGGTGTTTTTGTGCACTCATTTCATAAATCACAATTCCAGCATGATTCGAGCAGAGTATAACACATAATATGTGCACATGTATCAACCAACACTCACAAAAACAAAATTAAAATGACTTTTAAATTGAGTAGGAGATGAACTGATTTGTTTTTCTTGCATCACTTTTAAAAATCAACCATCACAGTTCACAAAATCCTTGACAGCCCCCCTTCACTCTTGCCCTTTACGCAAACCTTGCTGTGATCTCCATAGGACCCTTCATGCTCTAGTGCAGCTCCATGCATTATGTAATGCCACGTTTTACCGTCGCATCGACAGGCACATTCACAAAAGAGGAAGCAGGTGCTTAAGTGTTGTTGTTGTGCTGATGTAGTGCAACAGGAAAATAAGTGTTTAGTCATTCAGTGTACGTCTGCATGTCTTTCTTGGAGTGCAATATAAAATGCCTTTCACGTTAGACAGGCATTTTCCCAAAGAAACTAAACGGATACAAAGAAATCCTATTGCTGTCAATTGCATAGCATCCAATTGAACGCTCACAATCCTAAATTCACACCCATTGACGGAAAGTAAGGTGCGACAAGCTGTTCAGCACTTGGTATATATGCACAATCCTAAGTGTATATGACCACTAAGATTTACAGCGCAATCAAACGGTGTGCTGATTTGTAGATTTTACAACAGCCAGTGTAATAGGGCAGAGAGGAAGTGGAAAATAGTCATGAAAAATGGATTAAACATTTTTGGTGCAAGAAACTTCACCATTATAAGTGGACTCCAGAGCGTGGAAAAAATATGAAAATGCTACAAAAGCTTAAAATATGACCACTTTAAGGGTTAAGTTCAGTTCTAGGCTTCGAAGCAGTCTGGCTCCTCACGTAGGGATAAATTTGACTTCATTTTTAACTTGCTTTGTAGGCCTCAGATGATAACAACCCTTGGAAATGCAATGAAATGTGGTGTTCAGCGGAGATTGTTTGTTCAAGTGCGGTGGGAAGTTTCCAGTCGCCCCTCAGCAGACACGACATCCAACGCAATATCTCCGCATAATCATTTTCTCCAGACGGTCTCTCCTAGATGCTGCTGATGTGAAAACTAGATGTGAATTAGCTGCAAACCTCCACAGAACAAGGACACGACCACCACGGCAAATCCACGGCGGATCTCCACACGGTAAGTGTAAGAGGAAGGAAAACATATATTCACAGCAGATTTAAAACTGTGACGAAGACACTGACACGACACGCAGATGGGACAATCTCTCGAGGGTCTTGCTCATGTTCTGAGTCACCAATCTGCTGATGGTACTAAAATGTTTATGGATGTGTAAATATGAACGTGTTGATATTTTGTAGGTTGTATAAAAGTGAAGTGGAAATCTGCGAAGAGAGTCATTCTTCTTTCTCTCATCTTACTCTCTGTAATCTGGTTTAATCAGTGATAAAATCAGCCCCCTCCTCTTCTTCATGTGTTCTCCACAGATGAGCCACGTGTCATGAATATAGATACCACAGCGCCATCTGTTGAAAAATATATGCAACTGCATTGCTTGCCATCCAGATGAGAAAATAGTTTTTTTCTACTTAGTAATCACCACTGGTGTAAACAATTTAACTACTGAAATGAAACAATTTTAGCATTTTAGGGCTCCCTTCACTTAAAACAATATTACTTTTAAATAAGGGATATTATGCAGTCAACTAATGATTATTGCAAAATCAACCCCTGTGGATTTGGATCACCTTAAAGTGATTTATTTATAATCACATTCGTGAAATATTGATTTAAGATCAAATTATTTTCATTCAAGAACAATGAGGGGGGGGGGGGGGTTCTTTTTTTTTTCAGGATTCAGTAGTGACACACATATTCTTCACATGAAGTTGCAGCATGATGTTGTTTTTTTTTTTTTTTTGTTTTTTTTTTTTTTGGTAGCTATTAGGTTTCATGGCTAGTAAGACATGTCTACAGTAACCTTCCTACTGTGCTCATGATTTGTGGTGTGTTTGCACTGGCCATAAAATTCATCACCTGCATCTCTTAAATCCAGTTTGATCAATCCCTGTAGTAAATTGTGGGTTAGTGAAACCGAACCGTTCAACCCAATCTTGGTCCTGCCATTATCTGCACCTTAGCACATCTAATCATTGATCTGTACTTGGCCATGGTCACAGTGTCAGTGCAACAGTGATGGGCAGATCAATTTTTATTCCACCCACTGGATGTTTGACTGGGTTTTGATGCAAGACGCTTTAGCTCCTCTCATCCAGTTTTAATCAGGAGCTTTTGTGTAGTGATTCATGGGATCAATAGAAAGCCACCCAGGAACTGGTGTATGCACCGCCACAGTAAAAATGGAGGCTGATTTTTTTGTTGTCAGTACTTTTCCGAAGCCTGTTTTTGATTTGCGAGACTTTCTTTGAGTCAGGGTTCCTCTTCCTGAAAAATCTCTTCATGCAGCAGTGCATTTTCTGACAGATGATAATCGGCTCTGAGCCTCTAAGATACACAGAGAAGAAGCCATATCATTTCTTTGGCTTGAAGGGCTCAGCCACGCAGTCATTGGACCCTCGAGGTGCTGTAAATATTGCCTGTCTTGAAAAAAGATGAAGAGAAATGAGAGCAATATAATGAACATTACTTATGTCTCACAGAAAGCACAGACCTCTTAAATATTAACCAGCTCTACAGTATACACCCCAGACATCATCATCCTTACCTCACCTCGGTTACAAACGTCATGGAGAAATATAGGAATCCCGTTAAACAATCAATGCATTTTTCATGCATTTCAATAAGAAATGTCTGTTTACTTAAATAGTCCAATAGTTTTGCTTCAGGGCCTCATAGTGCCATCCCACATAAGTAAAAAAAGTAAAAAAAATTTAAAGTTTCCAAATGTCTCTTGAATTACTCTCATCAAGACATAATTTGCAGCATGAAACGCTTTGTTGGCACAAACCTTTTTTTTTTTCATCTTGCAAATTAAATTTTGTAGTTTTCTTCTTTTTTGTCACAAAACCTGCCAACTTTAGCATTTGCCTAATTTAATTAGTGTCTACCAAGTGGCAGATGATTTCTGAATTTGATTGGACACCCAGTCTTTGATGTTGACAACACAGGATATGGTAAGTGTTTTCTCTAATTATGTGATTTTACGGTTAGTTGTATTTGATCATTTGCATTTGCACTGTTTAGTCTGTCCAGTTGATTTGATGCAGAATCTGCAACCTATTTTTGTGTTGCACACCTCTGTTTTAATGTGCATCAGTTTGCAGTTTGGACATGGTTGAAATGGTGCATGCATTAGACAGGCTGTCTGAGATATAGGGAAAAGTGTCCATCAGTGAGACCACCTGTTGCATGTCCTGCTAAGTGCCTGTAGTGGTACGCACATTGAGTGGCAAGTTGAATCCCTGGATGGCCAACACACTGCAGCAAGGCTTAATGCCTTGATGTCAGCCTTACAATAAAAGGAGCTCTATTCTTAGCATGTCTTTCCATCAGTGCAAGAAAGGGAAGGCCTGTTCTAAAGGGTCGATAAAAGTTTTAAACATTGGTCCGGGGTGCCTCTAGAGATTATCACTCAATGTCACGCTGGAATTACACAGAAAGTGCAGAGTTATATTCAACTACGGCCACATAGTTTTTCATGATGCATGAGATCAAGCATGCAAAAATGTCAGAGCACTTTGTTAGCACTTTCTCCCTGGTATTTTAAAACTTAATTGTCTGCAGAAAGAAATTGGGAGTGGAATTTCTCGAAGGTTTTGTACAGGCAGGATTTGCAAGGATTGTGAAACAAAACCAGCCCAGTTGTGTCATTTCACGGTTTTTCTCAGTCTCCATCAACATTTCTTTCTGGGGGGAGATTGCTTTAACCCACAGACTACTTAAATAATACTTAAAAGATCAAACGTGTTGTGCAACCACTCAAATTCTGCTCAATGCTGGACATAAATGTAAGTTTTCACATAAAGTTATATATAATTTAGACTCACTGCAGTAAGCAGTATGTTAGTGAACAGGAAAAAATTCTGATCCAAGGAAAATTGAGATGTTCTTCACTAATATGTTGAGAAATGACACTAAATCAAAGCTGGATTCAAATTAACCGTTTGCACAGTGCATATTCATATAGATTATTTATTTTGTAAAGCGGAGTGCTGTAAAAATGCTGTTTTTGAGTGTTGAAGGCCACTGCCTAAACATATTTTAACTCAAGGCTGAGCTTTTTTTCTTGTCCGCTGTCTTCAGTTAGTTTAGTTTAATTTTTAAAAACAAGTAATACATTTTTTGTATTGATTTTCTCCATGAACAAGCTCATTTTCTGAAGGCTGTAAACACACAAACAAACTAATCCCATTCACTCAATATCCCTGTTTCTCCTTTCGTCTGAGGGCACGAAACAGACAGATGCAGAGTCGTTCTGCTGAGGTAAATTATCCTTTCAACATGAAGGTCTTGACTGAAAGGAAACGGAAAGCTGCTGCTGGGAATAGGTCTTATAATTGACAAGAGGCCGTGAAAAAAAGGGGGTTTTGTTATCTGGAAAATATTGAGCAGGGCAATCCTCTACCTTATTAAGGAACGGTTCGACATTAAGATGGAGTGCTGGAATGACTTTGTGTGGGATGGGAGAAAACCCTTTTATTGTCTGTTCCACTGAAGTTAAATTTGTTGCCACTGAAGCCAGGCGAAATGAGATCACGCGTGAGTAGATGAACAGAGGAAGAGCGATGGAGCACTAGCGACTCAATTAGCTTATCGATCCACCAGCCAGCTGCTAAAATGATGCATGTTATCTTAACAGGTCTTTTTTTTTTTCTCAGTGATGAGAATTCAAAACAATAATCTCCATCTTTCAAATTGAATTCGACCATGGAGAACTTAAGAAAAATCTTTAAAACATGAATCAAAATGCACACTTTACTTGATGGAAGTTACTTTCACTCAGAAATGCATCATATTACATGGACAGAATGGGATTAATAGAAATCCCTTGAATCTGAAAGGCGAGTATAGATGGATACATGATTTATATTAAGCACTGGTGTGTTGTTAGAAGCACAAAGATTCTTCACTGCATGCATGTGGCATTTTACAGGCACTTATAATACATTCACAATGCTTTAACCCAACAACAAAAAAGGGCATCTAATTGTTCTAATCTCCCTCTTGACAGACCAGTTTTGATGACATCATTGAGCTCCATGTATCCTCTTTTTCTTATTATAATTGTGTGCTTTTAGTATATGATTAATCACAAATGCATGATTGGGTTAATAACACCTTGCATAAGACAGAAAACAGCCACGCTTGAACTTTGGTGTCTCGTATTTGTTGTGATGTGGCATTTCAGACGAGGAAATATTAACAGGATCTGCCAGTTGATTGCTTTCCCTCACTCCAGCGATTCTGCATTAAAAAACTGAATTAGAAATCTTGAAGATATATAATGTTTTAAAATAAATGATACTATAAAAACTTACCACAAATCAAAGGGTTATAACACAGTACAAATATTTTTGGAGTTGTAAATAGGTGTAAAACAATTTGTGTGTGTGTGTGTGTTACTTTCCATTTCTTTATATCTTTGTAAGTTTTTTTTTTTTTCTTTTTTTTTTTTCCCTTCCAGTCTAGGCGTTTCTCAATAAAAATTATATTGAAGGTCTTGCTTGATCTAATGGAAAGACATGCTTTATGATCTTTGTGATTTGTACCAAAACCATGCCATTTTTGTTGATTTTTTTTTTTTACAATGTCCCTGTTCATCCTATTAAAAGATAGCTTGCTATTTTCTCTTGCTCTACTTTCCCTTTATTCATTCCCTTCCTCGTTTCTTCAGTTTATACTTCAGCATTCCTCAAAGCGTCCCTCAGCGCGACCGATGGTGATGAATTATTGTTTGCTTGCCTAGTGGAAGTGCTAATTCATCTGTGTGGTCAGGGTTTGATGTGTTATGATGCAATGCTTAAGACGCTTCATCAATTCAGTCTCTAATACGCTCAAACGCCTCCGCGCAGCCCTTCCACTGTCTGCACAACACCCCGCAAGAACAACAGACAGGCCACACAGCAAACAAAAGCTGTCCTCCTCCGGTTTAAGCCATCTTTAGTCTCTTGTGTTGTCTTCCCAGCTCTTTTTCTTTAGCAAAGAGCTGATAGACATTTTCTATTCTCAATTGCACAGATATTTGAAGATAACGCAATCTTCCTTTTGTTGTAACAAACCATCCCACACTCCTAAAAATAAAAGGTTATTTATTGGCACTAATGGTTCCATGAAGAACCTTTAGCTTCCATGAAACCTTTCCATTCCACAAAAGTAGCTTTTGAAGTGGAAGGAGATTCTTTCGATTTTTAGAATGTTTATTATTCGAATTATTCTTTAAACCATCCTTTGGAATCTTTACAAGTGCAACAAACTGATACAGTTGGACAGAAACGTTGTATGTTAATGTATGCTACTGTAAAATGTAGTTAAGTTGGTAGTTTTACCACTTTTAGTTACCTCTTTTCACTGGAAGGAAGTTAGCTTTAAGAACAGAGGTAGAGTTTTGTTCTCCATGTGTTGTCATTGTTGATCTTTTTCTCTAGTGTTTTGTACGATGTAGCCTGTGAAAGCAACGCTAGCAGCAGATGTATCTAGCAGTTTTTTTTCTTTTTTTACTCCACTTTCTCATGTTATTGAGGCCAGGAGGCTTGCAATGTTCCTAATATTTCTAGCTGACACGGGGAGTTGAGAGCATCCCCAAAGAGAGTCTGAGACGACTTGTTTAGAAATTGTCTTACACTTCAGCGCTTTCCTCCAGTTGTCTAGCCAGCAAATCCATCCATGATATCTCCCCCCGTTTCTCTCAGCTCTGTAAATATTTGAAGAGAAAGTTTGTACTTCCAGAGCAATTTGGAGAATCCCCGTGTGCCCTCATGCATGAAATGATTTGATGTTCTCAGAGGAAGAGCCGCACAGTCTCACAATGGCTGGCAGGTTTGGTTTCTAAACTGTGATACAGTTTACGCTGGATAAGAAGGGATGATGACCAGGTTTATGAAAGCAAAGGTCCCTGTGAATCTGTGTCCTCTCTGCCTTTTTCCAGAGTTGGTGCTTGTCGCTGTGTGTCAGTCTCTGAGTGGCAGGTCATTCATCATTGTCTTACAACCTTGCTAGCACCCACACGAGATGGAATACTGTGGCAGTGCAGGTATGTTGTTTTATGATGGCACATGCATATTTCATGATGTCATAAAACACACAAAAGCAAATAGGATTTATATTAGATACTATTCAGATCTACCTTGCAATATGCACTTCAGATTGAAAAGCCTAACCTCTACAATGTCTACTTTTTCCAAGGGTATTTCTTGCTGATACTATTCATGTATAATCAGATTTTTTTTTTTAAATGTTGAAGTGATGTTTTACTTTATTTTTTTCAATGCATTCTGAAATGTAAAACATGTAAGTTTAGAATCCTCCCACTGAAAATATCATAGAAGGCAGTGCAATTATTGGAACATGATTTGCATCAGAAATGCCTATGATGCCTAAAAATGTTTTCTAGGTCATGTTTTGAGTTAAAATGTTCATTTTGGATTTTTCACGTCAACATGCTAAAAGCGTTTAAAAAATGCAGGCTACAGATGTGTATACAGATATTTTGATGTTTTTTTTATCTTTTATTAATTTATTTTGTTTATTATTT
Source organism: Carassius gibelio (assembly GCF_023724105.1). Taxonomy (NCBI): domain Eukaryota; kingdom Metazoa; phylum Chordata; class Actinopteri; order Cypriniformes; family Cyprinidae; genus Carassius; species Carassius gibelio. The sequence goes on along the minus strand of NC_068374.1, from coordinate 33,585,787 downwards.
GTTATTATTATTTGTGATATTAGTCCTTAAATGTGGTCAATATTTTATTGCCATTCTAATTACAGTCAATCTTGCAATGGATAAATTGCAAACAAAATGTAGTTGATGAAAAAATATATAAAACACATTTTATGCTATACATAAAACAAACAAGCTTTCAACTTATAAGAAATGACACCACCAAAATGAGACTCATAAAAAAATTGCCCTTTTTTCTTCAAATTAAATAAATAAAATAAAGCCATAACTCTGTTATTAACAAACGCTCGAAAATGTGCTGATGAAAAAAGCCATTTGTCACGATCATGAATATGTTGTTTTGGAGAGCATTAGTAATCAGACGGCATAATTCAATCAAGGAGATATTGAATTACGACCAGCGATACAAACATAAATGCATGTGTGAATATTAATGAATGCAAACTCTACTGCAGTGTACTGCATCAATATTGTCTCAAAGTGCCTAATAAAACTCCTGAATCAGCTCCATGTACCCAAGTCTTCACCATCTGTCCTCTCATTTTCAGTCTCCCCTCCCGGCGGAGCATCAGATATCGAAGCAGACTGGAACACTATCCACCTGAAGCTCTGCTGAGACAGCAGCCACCTTGTTAATTTACCCACCCTCAGGCATTCTTCTTTAGTAGAACAATAAATAAGTTTAGCCAATATATTATAAATATCAATATACAACGTCTATGAGTCTATGATGCTGTTTTTTGCCAGCATCTGGCATGTTTTTTACAGTGGTCCAGTTACTCCAGCAGTCACTGAACTGAGAAAACAGTTCATATTCAGACCGGAGAACTGATGAGCATGCATGAACACAGCACTTAATGGAGTGAAATCACAGGTTGATTTGAAGAGTTTATTCACTTTATATGCTTTAAAACATGTAAAACATCCCATTTTACATCATTATTGGGTACTTTGATAATAGCATTCTGTATACTCAATGTGTGATCATGTTAAACAAACTGGTGAATTGGTTATTTGAACCAGTTCGTTGAAACAAACAAACTGTCCAAGTTTACAGAAAAGAATCAGACTTTCCTTTTGCCTGAGGCTCTGGATTACAGGAAATAATGTTGTAAATGGTATGCATTATCTTGCACAGACTGATCATTTCACTTCATAAGACCTTAACCTTTAGTTTTGTATTTTCTGCATAAGCCTTTTTTTAAGTAATGGTAGTGGTTGACTTGCACTTTATGAATCACCAAGGACCAGGATTTCAGCTAAAAAAATTTTTTTTACTCTTCTACTGAAGAAAAAGGTCAACTACATCTTTGATGGCCTGATGAGGAATAAATAAACAGCAATTATGCATTTAATGTTAACCTCTTAAGATTTTCACTGCACTGTAAACCCTGATAAGTTCACAGAACTCAAAAAATATTTTGTAACAGATTACACAAAAACATTTAAGTGATGTTTTTAAATGTTTTAAGTTTACATAAACTTAAAATTTTTAATTCCAGTTGCCTTAAATTATCTCAGAGTTATCTTAAATAATTATATTTCTGAACTTATAATTAGGAAGTAATTCACTCATAATTTTATCTATTTTTCAACTCCTATAATGTGGGAAATACACTCAAAATTAGGCTTTTGCTGTCCATCCTCAGTCTAACCACAGGCTCTACTCTTCACCACAACGGTAACACTACAAATCCAACATAACATAAACCTTTGTAAAATCTAATATAACACAACATTTATGTATTAACTTATGTCCCTCTATGTTAATCTTGTGTAAAAACACACAAAATAACACTTAATTTCTAAATTTATTTTCCTTGTTTTCTGATGCAAAGCATGCTGGGAACTAGAAAACACAATCATTTTAAGTTCACCTCACTACAACAATTTTTTGAGTTAACAGAACTTATTTAAATTAAGTCCAATGAACTTTCGTTATTATTTGAGTGCAATTAACTAATTTCATTTGATTAATTTCACTGTTCGGTTTTACAGTGTGGAAACCAAAGGGTTGTTGGTTCAAATCCCCCAAAAATCCAGTATCACCGTATTGTGTCCTTCAGCAAAACACTTTGCAGTGGAATAATTTATTAGGCTTTGTTTTTAGAGAAATATAAAACATATGTATTCATGTTCATGCTAGCAAAAGTGCCAATAGCCTGAGAAAAAATAAACGTATTTTCAATTTTAAATGAATGAAACTTGTGAAATTACTTTCATTTTTTTCTTGCTGCTGCTTTTCCTCTGCTTTTTCATCCTTTACTCTTCACCCCCGCCGAACCCATTTCTTCAGTCAATAGCACCAGTCTGCTTTTCGTTTAATTTCTGTTGTTTTTGTATGTTCGAGTGAAGAGCACTTCAGAGATAAGTATGGACTTGTGTCACACTTTGGCCTGATCGTTTCCCTCCCCCTTCGATATCCCATAATGCACAGAGGTTCACATCAGTTCCGGTGCTTCAGCGTCTGTGTGTGAAGGACTCTCTGTGCTGGGAGTGTTTTTGTGCGTGCGCTGGGTAAGATGATTGCAGGCCAGCACAATTGTTTGGTGTCAGTCTCTCTTACAAGGAGATGATGGGAAAGAGTTGAGACTGAGTCACTTTCTGTTAATGCACTGGGCCACGTCCAGGTCACATTTCACACACCACACAATTGCAGTAGATGTAATTGCTGCATATTTGCCACATTATTCCAACCCTAATCTCTATATTAACAGTGTCATAGATGCACAATGAATTGAACTCAATGCACGAAACACAAATAGATTCGTTACACCAGCGCTCAGTGCCTGCGAGCTTAAATGTTCCCTTTTCAGCGCAACTTTTTACAAGCAACTGTAACCCGAAATTGCAGAAATAACTGCAGTGTTTAATCATGCTGTGGGCTGCACTTATTGGCCACCATTTCTTCTCATTTTTCTCATCCTGTGCTAACACACTGCGTTGATCTAATGCATAGGTCTGCCGTTTTCACAGCTGAAACAGATGCTAAAGTACTTTTCTGTACATGATGGAAACATTAGGCTTTGCATAAAGTGTGATGATTTGGAAGGTGCCTCGAGGAGGTCAGGACAAATTGACCTGGCTGTCTTAAGTTAGCCGCACATGTGACCTCTTAACCGCAGGTAACTGAAAACCACTGATGCTAACTGAATTGATTGAGATGCTACAGTATCTTCTTGTGCCTTCTTTTTCCCCTGCTGGAATATCTCCAGGCTGGAAAGCAGTTGCACAACTCAAGAAACAAACCCTGTTTACTGCTGATTGACAGAATTGAAACTGATGAATTTGTTAGTAGCACTGTGTGTGCGCAGCAAAGTGCAGGGGGTTACACAATGGCGAGATTAATGATGCAGTAAAATGATGTCTCGGTCTTTCTGCACTGTTAGCCATACACACGTACACACTAACAACCAGACAGACTCGCTCAGTGTGGCAACTTCAGCCCACACACACCCACGACACGAGTCTTTATCATTCTCTAACTGTCACACACCCTCAGATACTTGCACATCATCACAAATACACATCTGGACATTTGTTAGTGTTTGTTAGTAAGTTCACATCACTGTTACTTTTGCTCATACTTTGGGTTCAGGACTTGTTCAAATCAACAAAACTTAAGTATTACATTTAAACATCCCAAACAACCAAAGAGCCATCATGGAAATCAATTAAAACTACTAAGAACACCCTAGCGATACATAGCAATGCCCTGAAACCACTCAGGAGGTAAAGGTGTTATAAAAATGCCACAGAAACTGCATTGCAGCAAGCTAAAAAACACTTACCTCTTACGTTAGCCTTGGTTACCACCCAGAACACACTGGAAACAGCATATAAACCCATCTAAAAAAAAAAAAAACTACCAATACCTTCCCCATTGAAAAAAAAAAACAGCATACTGGTTAGGTATGTTTTGAAGCTGGGATGCTGGTTTGAGCTTGCTTGATTATGCTTGTACTTAGCCGGTCATGTGCTGGTCCTAAATTGGTCCGACCATCTTAAAACCAGCACATGGTCAGCTAATGACCAGCATAAACCAGAAAAGAACCAGCTTAAACTAGCTCAAACCAGTGTCCCAGTTTCAAAACAGATCTAACGAGCATATGCAGTTTTTTTCAACAGGGTTTACAACCACCCCTGACACCATAGCATCAGCAAGGTAACAAATTAACTCAGAACACCTTGGCAACCATGTGGCAAAAAATTAAAACACTTAAAGGGATACTCCACCGTGTTTTCATATTAAACTATGTTTTTCTCTTAACTAAGACGAGTTGATACATACCTCTCAATCGCTTTGGCGCGCGGTGACACTTTGAAAGCACTTAGCTTATGGGCCAAGCAGAGAAGCTTCCAAACACCTCCACGTTTTCCCTATTTAAAAACAGTTACTCGCGTAGTGTAACTCGACCTAGGACGGTAACACAAAACAAAACGTTGCGCTTTTCTAAGCGTGTAAAATGGATAACTATATTGTGTGGCGGAATGCCATGGCAAGTGCTTGTAAGCACTTCGTCTTGGCGCAGTAATATCTTCACTCTGGAAAAATCCTCTCACCGGCCCCCGCTCCCTCTAGTGAAGATATAACTGCGCCACACACTGAGACGAGAGAGGTATGTATCAACACGTCTTAGGTAAGGGAAAAACATAGTTTAATATGAAAACACGGTGGAGTATCCCTTTAAAGTAGAACACCTAAAGGCCATTCACACTGCACCGACCGTCGTGGACAAATGGCAACAGACACGTTCGTCAGATTGATGTGTTACCCCCTCGGCATCAGTTGTCATTAGTTCGCAAATATTCACTTATTGAGCATCTTGAACTGATGTTTGTCGGGTCTTGGAAATGACTGAGAAGTGACATAATGTACCATACCATAATCTGGTGACTGTCTATGTCTGACCTTAAGAAATTTTACGACCTTACAACTATCGAGAACAGAAACAAAGACAGAATCCTAGCAACTGTTTAGGAACATTCCAGAACACCAATGGATACAGTAGCAATGTCCTCTAGCATTGTAACAGTGACGATTGCATGGCGCTAACACCACTCAGATTCCCTTAAGGAAAAACTTGTTTATATTGTGGTTGATCTCCTAGAGTTTTATACACACATTCACATTCCCTCACAGTGCTGCTATCAAACACCATCCCACTGAAGCATGCTGCAGCCTATTAGTGGCTAGCACATCAGCGCTGCCAGAGGGTCTCTCTCTTTCTCTCTGTCTCAGCCTCTTCCTCACCATGGCCTGCGGGCACTAAAGCTGAGAAGCACAGAAGTGGGCTCTCTCCCAGATTGCTCTACCTCTACCTCTACCACTTAATTGTTTCCTCCAGTGGTTATAATTGCATTCTCTCTTGCACTTGTAATGACTGGGCATCTGTCACTGAGCCACAGTGCCATCTGCTGACAGCTTGAGTCATGAGCCTTTCCACACACACAAAAACAACAACAACTTGTAATAAAAGCCAACACACCACCACAGTAATCGGAGTGACAAATGGTCCCTTTTTTCAGCCAAACATAACACCATAACTATTTACTTACACTCGAAAATGTGCTGATCAAATGTTTCACCATTTGTCAGAATTATGACGTCCAATCTGTATCCCATAATCCTTACTGAGAAGCCCCTTTTGGAAGAGCTTCAGTTGATTGGCACATCGGTCTAAGATTACCAGATTACACAAGATTACACAAGTTTTCCCAGGTTGATCAAATCCTGTATTTAGTGGCATGATATTTCTTATATTTAGTTCTTCTATGTACAGATATTTGTGCTACCAAAATAAATATGTCCAGACAATAAAACAGGAAAAAATCCCACTGATTTACACTGGAAGAGGAACCAGGAGCCGGATTCCCAAAACAGTTACAAGAACGTCTCAAAAACCTTTGCTAAAACAATGTTAAGTTGATTTATGTTTTTATTATTCTTAAGACTATTCTAAAGACAAAACTTGAAGATTTTGAATCCCTGAAAAGAATGACCGTAAAAGACTTCTTAAAATTAAGGTAACCTCCAACTTGTCTTAAATACCCAAAGGTAAGATGTCTTTATTTATTTATTTATTGGGTTGTATCAAAGATTAAGCATTACAATGTAACCCTAGCTAAAAAATAAATACAACATTACTATTTCCATGGGTGTGCACAAGTAATTTAAAGTGACACCATCTCTACATTTATGACTTAAAGGTACTTTTTTATATTAATAATTTTCTGCAGATTTTTCTTTATGATTATTTAGGTAATCTTAAAGCAGCACAAAAAGATGGACTTCAAAGTTTTCTGACTGAATTGATGTGTAAGTCTTTTTTTTTTTTTATCAATCTTGAGAACTTTTAAAAGAATTGCATGTCCTTACAAACTTCTGAGAATTTATTTTGAAGAAATTATTTAACTTCTTTCTTGGGATTCTTGTGACTCTGGCCCCTGAACCATATCTTCAGACCATAACAGAGGCTTGAGGCTGATTTCTTTGTATTTTTTATTATTTGACCTGGACCAGAAACAATCTGGCAACCATCCCAGCAGTGTGGAGCTGACTGTGCAAGGGTAAGTACAATGCATTTTCTTATAAAGCATTTACACAGTCTTATCATAAAAATTATGTATACAGTATATGAAGCATGAGCACACAGAGCTTCGATCAGAAACATTTTGAGCTTTGCTTCAGATGAGCCCTTTAGGGGTGTCATGCTTTCGTCTTGCACTGGATCAGGATCCTAATCCGTTGTCTTACAGGTGTGGCGACCGGAGACTTTCTAATGAGGGAGTTTTTGATCTCACATTTTGTTTGGAGCATCGGGTGCAAAAGTTTCCATCGCATCGGGTTTGATGGTCTCTATCTCGAGGTTCATACTTGCCATGGCACTGGAAAACTTAATTTGTTTAATTGGCCGTTAAAATTAGTTGTTGAGAAAGTTGAAGCCAAACTTTACTGACATCACACCCCTCTCTGAAGATAATAAAGTTGTCACTGCAAATCTCCTTTATTCTCTGCGACTTTCTTTCTCTCTCCAATCAGCAGTTTCACCCCACACTGAATCGGAAAGAAACCGTACTACGGTGGCAAAGATGTGTTTTTGTTGCTAGCACCACTTATGAAATATGACAGGGAGGCTTACTGCAGAAAGAGTTATGATTTATATAACCATTCGCCTGGTGTCTGGATTTCAATATAGGCTATTGTTATATGCCACCGTTTCCATTTAAAATGGTTTTTGTTTTCTTTTTATTATTTTTCTATCAAACATGATGAATTTTCCCCTCGGAGATGATGAATTGTTTGCTGTTTGCTGCTTCTGAAGAGCGTATGGATATGAATTATTCCTTGGAGAGAGAGTAATTTGGTAGTTTGGTGTGGATTTGTTTGCACTCTCATTACTATAAGACCGTCCAGTAATCCTCAGTAAATATCTTGTTTTGATCCTGCTCGGTCTTTCTTCCGATCTACTTTGTCTTCATAGTTTGACGTTGCTAAGACAAGCATCACTGTATTTCTTGTTCTTATGGCAAGGGATTTGACTAATCCCATCATTATTCCATTTCTAAACGTAACTTGTCCCACAATGTTTGTGCTACTGACATGAAAGATACTTCAAATGCATTGCTAGTATTCTTCTAAGCAATGTCGACATGGGAGTTTAGTCTTTGGATAGCAAAACTGGAGAAAATGCTCACAATGATGGCGCATAACTAGAGTCCTGAATATCATAGACACTACAGAGTTTGAATTTACCATAAGCAACCACCAAAGCACCCAGGACAGCTTATACCTTCATCCAGGAGGACTGGGGGATCCACTTTATTTCAGTCAGAAAATTTAAAACTGATCAATTGGGTTTAGTGTCAAGACCATGAGTTCTAATCAGACAGAAGGATGAAATGATCTACGGCAGCTGATAACGCTGATATGTTTTGTGGTCTGTAAGGGAGACTAAAGTGGCTGCAGTCGTCCTCTCGGCTCATCCCGGTATCGGTGTGTGTATCATCCTTCAGCGCTGTCTGAGTCGAGCCTGCAAACCTGATGATAGCAGGCTTCCTGTACAGCTGCCAACACACTCTCGCTCCCTGGCTCGGCTTCAGCCCGCCATTTAAGCCCTGTAATAGATACCAGGTAAGTGTAATGCTGTTTTTTCTCCTTTAATAAGGGTCCTACAGTCAGCCAAGAAGATAAGATTAGGAGACAAAATTGCAGTCTTGTAAGAGAGTGTCAAATCTCTTCCTACAGTATGCAAAACTTGAGAATTGATCAGTGAGCATCATCATGTAGTCAAGTAATAAATAAAATACATGCTGTAAAAATGTTACAGTAGCTTATCTTTCATAAAGGAAAAGTATAGTACTTAAAAAATAAATAAATAAATATAATAATATTTTTTTTTATTATTGTTTGTAAAGTATGTATATATATATATATATATATGTGTGTGTGTGTGTGTGTGTGTGTGTGTGTGTGTGTGTGTGTGTGCGCTAACTATATATGTTTTCTTTCTGAAGTTGCAGCAAAAGCCACTTTCGATAAACAATAAGTTATGTCTTCCATGGTGGTTCTGGCATGTCTGCAAGTATGTTTTACTGTAAATGATTTTCTTTTACAGTGCACTGAAGCACCTCTATTTCAAGACCATAAGCAAGCCTGGTTTTACGTGAGTCATGTGGCATAACCTCAGAGCTGTAAAAGAGTTGCACTTGGAGGTTTGTCTTATTATACTTTAGCACATGGATTGCTGAATGTAAGTTCTGGCTGCATATAAAAATAGTTCATCTGAAGCCATACGATAGCTTGAACAGCTTTGAGGCCTGATCTTTAGGTTGTGGGATGTTTAGCATGAGCTTGAGATTTTGTTGTTGTTAGCTGGTTGAATGAAGAGCAATAGCACTTTTTTTCCCTGTCATCTGGTACTAGGTTCTCGGCTGCACTCCAAATGGCTTTTGGAACGAGGTTGTACAGTATGTGAATAAATGAAAGTGTGTTTCTCTTTCCTTTTGTCAGTTGTCATCATGTGTGAGTGTGTCAGATACGAAAGGAGTTGCCCTTGAGGAAGCAGTGGAGAACAGACAGCTGGGTTAAATTGTGAGCATGTCAGAAAACGAAAGGGTTTGCAATGATGGTTTTTCTCTGACAGATAGATCCCGATGTACCTTTTCACCAGCACATGTTTACTGAGTTTTTGCTACTGCTGCACTGTGGCACAAACCTTACATGTATTTTTCAGTTGTCTAAGAGGTCTATTATGCAGTCGACTACTTAAAGATGCATTTTAAAGCTCTTCTGAATGTCACTGGTTTGTTAGATAGTGGTTATGATTACTTGCATAAAGTAATAGAGTATATAGTTCCTTGCACTATTGTAAACTGAGGTTTCAAAAGGGGGGTTTTGCAACAATGTCAAAGAAGAACCACTTTTTTCCACTATAAAGAAACTTTTGATTAAAGGAAAGGTTCTATGGATGTTAAAGGTTCTTCATTGAAAGTTAAGCAAAGCTTTAAAACACCCACAATACCCTAGTACTTTTTATTTTATTTTTATTGTGATTTTTTTTGGTTCTTAAAGACTCATTGCTGTTTTGTGATATTGTTTTGCTTGCAGAGACACATTTATTGCATGGTTCAGTCGGGATCTGAGTGTGTCTGAGTCATCCAGAGGAATCTGAGAGGCCATTACTGACCGTCCTCTTCCATTCGCTCTCCACTGCACTCGTCACTAACTGCTGTCATCATGCCACTTTTCTAAGTGATACGATGTTTCTGTCCTATTGTGCGCAGAATTGAATGGCTTTTACTCAGACTTCTACTGACCCAATATGAGTGTGCATGTGGCCTCAGGTTTAGGCTGCTGGTATTGTGATGCTGTTATGAGTTTTAGGCCTTGGTGAGGAACTTATTTAATAAAAAAAAATAATAATTCACCATCAGTTTTTTAAAACATGGAAAACAGAATCCCGGACATTTCTCTAGACTTCTGTGTTCAACAGAACAGAAGAAACAGTGATAAAGGTTTAGAGCTACATGAGGGAGTGTAAATGATGACACCGCTTCATTTTCAGACAAACTGTGCCTGCATGATTGATTGATTGATTGATTGATTGATGCCAACCCTTATCTGTGATACTGTGCATCTACAGTAGCGGTGAGATATTGCTGGTGCTTGTTCGGAGATATGTGTCATTCATCATCTCTCGCTCGTGGACAGCAGGTGATTGATCACAGTAATTCACAGTCGCTGGGTTATTTGAGCTTCATTCCCTAAGAGAGTCACACTTCTGTACCCTATATACTGTATTAATTAGGTTCACAACTGTACTAGACATGCAGTACACCTTGCACGATGTAAGAATGTTTTTAGGGTGAAGATGTGTCTCTCTCTGTTCCAGGGCCTGCGCCAAGGGGGCGCAATCACGCTGTATTTATCGTGTTTACGCTGTACCGCTTTCCACCGGAAGGTGGCGCTTTAGATTGACACAAAATCTGACCCCCTCTCATTTTACCCACCCAGTTGCTTAGTGAAATGATGCTTTTTGAGTCTGTCATGTCATTAGATTTGGACAGTTAAATCACCCTCATAAAAAAAAAACAATTTTTTCTCTGTCTTGTTTTTTTTTCATAATAATCCATACATGCAGTCCAAACACATACATATACATATAACATATAACTTATTTCAGAAAACAAATCTTGAATGAAAGTGTATTTTGTTCTTTAGTTTTTATCTAAATCTGGTGAAAATGTATGTATGCTTGAATCAACATTAAATTAGCATTTGGACGTGGCATAATAATTTTTCAATTTAAGATGTTTTTATGAATAAGTTTTTTTTTTAATAATGCAGTTTTGCTTTGCATGAAAGTCTTCTTTCTAGAAAGCAAGACAAGTATAGGCCTTTCAATTCACTGCAGCTATTTCATCAAGGTATTAAAAGAAAAGGACACAGATAAATGGAGAAAATGTTTAGTCTATATTTTAAGATATAAAATGAAATAATCTTGAACGTCTTGCTTATCATGTTGCACAAATCACTGCATTGATTCCATTCACATAACATTTCAGTCAGCTTTCAGATACCTGACCTTGTGGCTCACACTGTTATTTAAACCCCATGCTTAGATCTGGCATCTAGACAAGTATCTAGACAAGGCTGTGCCAGCTTCAATAGCTCGGGTTCTGCACCTGGTCTCACTGTTTTACACGTCAACATTCAACCAGGCTTTCACTGAACAGCAGGACTTAGAGGTGAAACTTTGGACCTAGCAGAACAAAGAAACTAAAGCATGTCTGAGCTAAATAAGGAGCGTTTCCACATAATCACTGATGTTTTGCAAGGCAATGAAAAGCTGTTGGCTGTTTGCGAATGTACGCCTCTAAGCCCAAGTTTCTGTCCAGCAGGAAGCAAATCTTAACAAGTCAGCTCTTGCCCTTCCGCTCAGAGTACTTTGCTCTGTTGTGACATTGCCACAAGCAGAGAAACCTGTTTGACATACCAATGCATTCAAGAGCTTTCAGAAATGAAAGTAACAGATGCAGTGCTCCAAAAAGTAATCGGACATTTTAGTTGCACACATAGATGTCTGATTGTCAATGCACTACATTGCAGCAAGTGTCACCAGTGCTCAAATGCTGCATGAATGTAGGTGAAGTGTCTAAATACATCGGAGGCCTCTGTATTTTTACAGTTGTATTCCAACAGTGCTAATTGCATTTATATTGATATATTTTATTTATGAATTCACTTTTTCTATTTGCTTTTATTTTTATTATAGATATTGTGCAATCTGTACAAAGCATGATTCACGTTTTATATTGTTTAATATTGTTTGCATGTTTAGAGTCTGCAGATATAGAAAATGGAGTGACTCGTAATTAATATATTTATTTATTTTATACAATTATTTACAAGGATTTGTATTGTTTGCATGCACGATGCGTGTGCAGAATCTGCGAATATATCATAACATAATAAATGTAATATTTCACCCTGATTTATTATCGTAGCATGTCTCGTTAAATCAGTGCATTGTGAATTATTTTGCAGTTTGAATTTTCCTGCATGTTACTGTGACACATGGCTGTAATTTAACTCGTATAAACCCATGTTACTCTTAAAACTGATCGGATTATGATTTTGTTGACTTGCGTAATTACGCATGGTAGTACATGTAGCTACTACGCACGGGCGGGGCGGGGTCGCCTCCAGCTGCGGTGGTCCAAGGGGTTGATACTGATGGATCCAGCTTGACAGAACAAGGTTATCCGCCAGGAGAGTGTCCGTCCATTTTCTTCACCCGCTTCTCACTCACAGTAGCAGTAGCACCCCGCCCGTTCGCCGCTCGCTCGCGCCACGGAGCGCGTCTCGAGGCAGAGGCGCAGGACGAGTCCAGGTTGCCGCGCCCAACATAACACGGGATGCGACAGACTCCTGCAGCTGGGCTGGGATGCAGAAGCAGGCACGCAAATGATGTCGTTTGGAGGAAACATCGTCTTTCTTGCACTTTGCTGAGACGAGGAACGCGAAGAATCTAGAGGAGGAGGTTTTTATTTGCCGGAGTTGATGGAACAGGAAAAGTCATTTGCATGGATCTAATTAGCCTTTACTGATCATTCGCGTGTTAACTTTTACCTTAATGTGAATCTGGGAAAACCGTGTGTGTTCTTTGCGATGCACCTCATTCGAGTGTTTCTCTAACGTCTTCAGCACACTGAAGCTGTGAAGATGCAGATGCTGCTGCTTTTAAGGACGATCTTTTTCATTGCAGGTTGTCCACACGTTTTGTTGCACGGAGAAAACCGTAATGCACACACCAAAGAACCAGTCACTCTTAGGAGCCTTCGTGATGCCAAACCCAGTGCCACACACCCTGCGAGACATCAAGCCGCAGGTACACCTGCCTTCAACATCAGACAGACTTCAGAAGACAACAATAACTTGTCTGAACATCTAATGCTGCTTTTGGAGAGCGGAGGTAAGCGGTATGGATACAGACATCTCTTGTCGAACAGAACACACACAGTCACGGACAGAGGCACAAAGCTGCATAAGCCCTTGCGGCGACATAAAAGGAAAAAGTTGAATGCTGGGATGCCTGCTACCATGGGAACAGTAAGTGGACACAATAACTCTAAGCCGTATTCAACAAGCAAGCGAGGAAGAAACCACAGACGCAAACGAGGCACAAAGGAACACCACAAGAAAGTGTTTAAGAGCTTGAAAAGGGGCCGGAATAAAAGCGCTGTCCCACTGACACCAGTTGAAACTTATTATAACGCCCTGACATCCTCTTTATCCATGTGGGAACCGATGCCTAAGCCTCTAGCTCTCACCTCCACAGATTTCCCATTCGATCTCACCAGATATGCTGAGTTCCACACCAAACCGATAGACGACCCGTGGGACGCCACGCCAATGACACCTCCATACGCCGAGGATGAGGAGAATGAAATCTTCCCCAATCCGTTTTACCCTGTCACTAGCGAGACGTACGGGGCGTATGCAATCACCATCATTTCCGTCCTCATTTTCACTGTTGGAATAACAGGGAACATAGCAATAATGTGTGTGGTGTGCCATAACTACTACATGAGGAGCATCTCAAATGCTCTTCTGGCCAACCTGGCCATCTGGGACTTTGCACTGCTCTTGTTTTGCCTGCCACTCGTGGTGTTTCACGAACTCACAAAGACCTGGCTGCTGGGCCAGTTCACCTGTAAAGTCATACCCTATATTGAGGTAATGGATTCCATGTTCAATCACAACAGGTTTTAAAATGTTTGTTTACATATGCTTATGTGGGATAGATGCAAATCATTGCTTTTAATAATGGCGTTTTAGCTTGATTAGAGTGAACCTCAAACACTAACTTAACATTTTGGCACTTAAAAGGATTTCTCACCAAAAAATGCAAATTTTGTCAGTTCATCACCTTCATAAAGATGGCTCAGTATTTATTGTCCACAAAAAAATATAATAATAATTCTAGGCCCAAATTTAAGATTTGAAATTTTAAATAAAATTCAAACCTTATAAAATAAAATAATGTAATTCAAATTTCATATAAAATAAAAAAAATGGCAGTAAAAAAAAAAAATTCTAAATGCTTTCTTTCAAATTAAGCATATTAAGCATGAACCTTTCTATTACAAAAATAAATCATTTTTTCTTTTTTTTTTCTTTTTTGTGAAAAATCTTAACTCTAGGCCTAAATATTTTTGAAGTGCACAATGAAAGTTAATAGGCTCCAATGTTGACCAACATGTTCTTCAAAATATATTCTTTTGCATTCTTTTACAATGTAATGATTTAGCTTTCCATGCATAAGTTTAGTAGTGATAATGTTTGCTTTTCTTGAGGGTAAGTTAGTGATACGTCATCGTGGGTAATTCTGTCTCGTTTCGGGAGACGTCAGTGCTCATCCACCCTGCCCTCAGGACACCTGTACTGACAGTGTGCTCTGACCTCTGTCCCACTACCATCACATACTGTATGGTGCAACCATAACCGTTTATTACACATGAAATCTGCAGCACCCCGCTGCATCCTGATCTCCTCACCACACCCAGTTTCAGTAGAGCTCACTTTACACCATCCAAACCCCACGCTTCTTTAGTGTCAAATAATTGTGGACTTGTTGTATGGCTGGAAACCTGTCCTGGTGAACCTCACAAAAAACATATATACAGATCATATTGCACCCTAAAATCAAATAGGGTAGAAAATTTTACATTGCATTAAGTAAAATGACATGCTTTAATTTTATTTTGATTGTATCTATTTTTTTAAGAATAGGTAATTTTTATTCTTGTTTTTTTCTCATTAGATGTTTTGTTAAAGTAATACTGAAATAGATTTTTTTTTCATTTATTAATGCATTGATTTAATGAAAAGCTCACTCAACAAATGAAATTGTAATGCACAATATGGCATCAATGGAGGCATCAATCTAAGTTATAGAAGCACAACAATACCAAATGCATTGCATTTATTGCTCCCCTTACAACAAACCGTTTCATATACATAAAAGTTACAAAAGCTGTTGCTGGAGTGGTACCTTTTAAAAGGTGCATGTTAGTACCTTAAAATGCATATTAGTACCTTTTAAAGGGATACTGGTCCAGTGGCAGCTTTTGTACCTGTTTTCTGAGCGTGTAGACTTCATCCTTCTTCTGTTCAAGCAGATAGGAGCTGTGCTAGTATACACATAAAATAGTATCCCAGGGGCGTTACGAAGATGGCCTAGACTGCCTTTCCTTGAAGAGGCTTTGGTGAGTTTCACCCATTTGTTTGCCTTAGAGAAGTAGAAGGTGGAAGGTGTGAGGGGTGTGAAGAATGGGTTTTGAAGGGAAGGCCTTTTCTGCACACAGCGTGCCTGCTGTGATTGTATGGGACAGGCAGAGAGAGCCAGGACAATGGTGAAGCTGAATGAAACTAGTCACTGTGCATGTGCCCGTCCCTCCAGCTGCAGCTCGCCTATGAATGCTGATCTGCAGCGGCTGCATGCAAGCTAAGTGGCGAGTGAACTCAGTCTTAATGGCAAAGTGCTCCACAGGGAGAAAACGCCTTCATTACTCACACATGCATGCAAAACATTGTGCGTGATAGTTCATGTGAGCTAGAAGTCTGCTTTCTGGGAGAGGGTCTTGTTGCTGCTTTTGTTCAAACCTGTCACTTTTCACATTTAACGTCCCGTGACTTGTTGTCTGCTGCAGAGGGCTTCCGTTCAAGGGTGGAGAAATATATTATGGAGTTCAGTGAACGCCAGTTGAACTTGTCTGATCATTGGATTTGTTTTATCAGAGGTCTGACATTTCTCACTGTGGTAAGTCAAGCAAATCTGGGGGCAGCGTGTGGGTGCAGTGTTTTAATTTGACTTGTGTTTTGACTGGTCTTTAGCTTTCTGGAGACTGCATCTGTCAAAACACAGACATTTGCATGAAGACCTTGTTTCATTTGAGCAAACATTCTGCAGAGGTGTATCTGATGGCTTTTGGCCTCCTAGCATCATCTTAGCAACGTATTAAAAATGTTCAGAATGCTTTAGGAACTGAATAACAACCTTAGCATCATGATGGTAAATCTTGATCAAGTAAACACCACTTAAATTATTTACAGAAATTTTATTTTATTTTATTCCCCATCCATTCTTTAAACTGCTTGTCATTTTGTATAGGTCATAGGTGTTTTTATTTTATTTTATTCTTTAAAACTTGTCCTTTTGTAGGGTTGTGGGTATTTATTTATATTGTTTTTATTTTATTTTTATTTTATTGAACAAACCACTTATCCTAGGATCATTGGATCATATATATAGAGTTATATATAATTTTATTATTATTATTATTATTTTATTGAATTTTTTGAAAAAACCACTTGTCCTATGTAGGGTTGCTGGTATTTTTATTTCATTTTATTGTTTGGCTTGGTTTTTGTTTGATTTTTGTTGGCTTTCTCTTCTATAATTAATCCATTTTGTGTTTATGTTTTTGATCCAGGCTGTTAACTCCCCTTTAATGATCTGAATATGTATTTGTTTCATTCTGTGCTCTTCATATATAACAACATTCCTGTAATAGCTTTTGCTTCTAGCTCGCTCATGCCTCAGTGCATCTCATTTGTCAATAAGTACGAATTATTGCTGTCCCTGCTGACCGGTAGCCCTACAATGGCCTGCAGTCACCCTGTCTAAAAGCAGCCGTTAAACCAGATTAATAACCAGCTCCTCCATCGTAGTGAAGAGCTTCTTAATCAGAGAACTAATGAGGCGTTAAGAAAGACCATCGCAGCCAATGCTATCCTCACCTGCTGCTAGGAAACCTGTAAGCTAGAACATGCCTCTAAACGCATGTGAAAGTCAGATCAGACTGAGAGAGATGAGGGTCATGGTCTGGACTGTTTGCCAGAGCGTGAGGTGTGTGGAGACCACAGAGACCTTAGATTTGATTACTGTGAAAATCTGCTTCAAACCACATCAGTCATGCAGCCTGTGGTCTGGACTCTGTACATTTGTTTCCTTTGTCTTTCTCAACATTTAGAAGTTTTCTACCTCTCAACATTTGTGATAATTCTTATATACATGTATGCAGTTGATGATGAACTGATGGAAGTAATAGAGCACCATTACAGCATCTTAATGGACACAATGCATCTATAATGGATTCTGAACAGTCTGCTTTTTGTCGAAATGATGAAGGGTCTCACAGATCTGGTTTTGGAGATGAAGGATGTGGGCTAGTTTTCATTGAGCCAGCGATGCACAACAGCACGAAAGACGTTCCACTAATCGTCTCCTCCTTGATGCTGATGTGTCTGATTGCTCTGTAATTATGATAATGAAGACAAACACTTAGTTGGCTCTTTCAATTGGGTTTGTATCATCCTCTGGGACGCAGCTGCTCAAACGTGGCCAAGAAGCTCTCCAATTGTCTCCCATTCATTGCATTTGTTTCTTTTGTGTCGCCTTGGCAAATACTCTTTCATATCTCCCAATTTATTGTGGCAAAAGTCAGGCAAAATGTCCCGTTGTGCAGAGGGAAGGGTGCGTTGGGAGTGTTTTTGGGCCCCGCTCTGTTCGGGACTGCAGGAAGTTGACTGTCTGTCATGATAATGCAGCAGATAAAGTCTGTAAAAGCCAGAGCTGTTTGTTTCTAGTCTGGCAGACCTGCTGCGATGTGCTGAACAATTAGAGTGTTTTCAGCTATAGGATTGGGTTCAGCCAGATGCCAGTTGTAATTCAGACTTTCTCGTCAAGCGGTTTGTTTATGCCACTGGCCTTACACCATTTACACTAGACTCCTACTGACAGATAACACCGTTCTCAAAGATATCACAGACAGGGTTGTCATTATAACAACATTTTGTCAGATGATACCAATACCAGTCAAAGTTTGAAAGGAATGCTTTACTTTTTTTATTTAAAGTCAAAATCCAGTCAAAACTGGATATTACATTCACTGGATTTTGGATTATTTATATGTAAATGACAAAATCCATAAATAAATAATTATAAATAATCTTTAAATATATATATTATTATTATTACAGTTTTTATTATGTTATTTAATTTTTCTTTTTTATGTTCATATTTTGTTCAGGCTAATTTTTTAGTTTTTCAGTTTATTTTAAGTAACTGCCAAAGTTATTTAAATGCATAATTTAAATTAAAAATTGTAATTTTTATTTATTTAATTTTAATTTTAATGCATAATGAATTTAATGAACAAGTTTTATATTCTATAATAATTTTATATCAGACAGAAGTGGAACATGCAGGATTCCCACACCTTTTAATGAATGAATTGCAAATATATACACATTTACAGTATTTTTGGTAAAAAAAAAAAAAAAAAAAAATATATATATATATATATATATATATATATATATATATATATATATATATATATATATATATATATATATATATATATATATATATATATATTTAAAAGTTATAAATTGAAATATTGAATTTGATAAAATTATATTATAAAAATTATATTCATGATTTTTCCCCCGCAATTTTCCATGCCAGTTTTTCCATGTTTCAAAGATCTTTAGTTTTTTTTTTTTTTCTTCATATTTTAATTTATTTTTATAATTTTGTCCAGCATCAACTTGGTAGTGAAGTATCAGTACTTTTCCTATCTTTTTTATGAAACCGTGTTTTGTGTTTATATTTGTCCAGGTGGCGTCTCTCGGCGTGACCACCTTCACCCTCTGTGCACTCTGCATCGACCGTTTCCGTGCCGCATCCAACGTCCAGATGTACTACGAGATGATCGAGAACTGCACCTCCACCGCCGCCAAGCTGGCCGTCATCTGGATCGGTGCCTTACTCCTCGCCCTCCCCGAGCTCCTGATCCGCCAGCTGGTGTCTGAAAACGGCGACGGCACGCTAGACGACCCGGCGTCTGAACGCTGCCTGATTCGCATCTCCACTTCCCTCCCCGACACGCTGTACGTCCTGGGCCTGACCTATGAAGGTGCGCGTCTCTGGTGGTGCTTCGGCTGCTACTTCTGCCTGCCGACGCTCTTCACCATCGGCTGTTCGGTGGCGACCGCTCGACGTATCCGTCGTGCAGAACGCGGCTGTGCTAGAGGCAACAAGAAGCAAATCCGCTTGGAAAGCCAAATGAACTGCACCGTGGTCGCGCTGGCGATCGTATACGGTGCATGCGTGGTTCCCGACAACGTGTGCAATATGGTTTCAGCGTACATGGCGGCCGGGGTCCCGCAGAGCACCATGGCACTGTTGCATCTGCTCAGTCAGCTGCTGTTGTTCCTGCGCGCGACCGTCACGCCAGTGCTTCTTCTGTGCCTCTGCAGACCCTTCGGTCGAGCCTTTCTGGAGTGCTGCTGCTGCTGCTGTGCAGAGGCATGTGGGATCGCAGCCCACTCTTCGGCCACAGCCAGCGACGACAACGAGCACGAGTGCACGACAGAACTGGAGCTGTCGCCGTTCAGCACTATACGCCGAGAGATGTCCAGCTACACAGCTACTGGATCCCACTGCTGAGTGAACGTGTGTGGATTCGAGTGCCAACTGTACTGTACTGTACTTACTGTGTAAATACTTTGACCTCAACCGGTATGTTGCTCTTTTAAAGAAGATAATGTAGACTGAAAATGGTCTAAGTACTTTTTTTCGTATAATTGTCCTTAATATATATAAATATATACTGTACTGTATATATACACTGAACTAGTGACTGCTTTAATTTTGCAGTTTTTTTGCACTGCCAAACACTTTAGATTTCTCTTCAATCTGTTTTTTCGCACTTGCATCGCGTCTACACTGGAGGCAAACGACAGTGAGTCATTCCACTTTAAACTGAGTCTGTCCAACCCGATCTCACGGCAATTCGTACATATTTTACAAGGTGGCTTATTCGTACGAATTCGTGCAACCACACTCGTACAATTTCATACGATTTTTGCCAAATCGTACGTATTTTACGAGTTGCACAATTCGCATGAATTTGTACGAATGACCTACACCTAACCCCTCCCCTAAACCTAACCGTTAGACAAATCGTATGTAAAATCGTACGAGTGAGGTCGTAAAAATTTGTACGATTAAGCCACCTCGTAAAATACGTACGAATTGGTCGTGAGATAGCATTGGTCTGTCTGCACTGGAAGTGTTGATCAAATGAAGATGCTCTCTAACCACAGACCAGTCGAGTGTGGGTTTGAGGGAATAGGCTAAAAGTAAAATTAAAGAAATCTATTGAATGTAAAATACTATTATTTTCAACAAGAATCCAATAGGAAAATAAATTTAAAAATATATTTTTTTCCAAAGGTTTTATTTAATTTAAATTTGATTTTAAATGTTTTACTTTATTTAACTTTACTGTAATAATTTCTTAAACTTTCTTTTTCTAACATTTACTTTAAGCAAAAAAAAAAAAAATTTGACTTTTCATAGGTTTTATTTATTTTATTCAAGTAACTGCCAAACTTTATTTAAATATTTGAATTAATTAATAAATTAATAAATTAAGTTTATCGCAAAAAAAAATATAATCATATTTGATATTGTTAATAAAATAATTGTATTGAATACAGAAATGGAAAATACAGGCTTCCCACCTTTTTCTGTTATTTTTCAGTGATGTTTCAAAGAATTTTTAATCAATTTGAAATATTTAAAAATCCATTTATTATTATTTTTTTTACAAATTTTATTTTACTTTTTCTTATTTATTATGTTCTTTATTAGTTTTAATTTAATGTATTTTTCATTTATTACACTATTTCTAATTTAATTTAATGAAAAAAGTATACTGCCAAAAGATTATTTAAATCAACAACGAATGAATGAAATGTGTAGCAAAAATATAAACATATTTGATATTGTTAATAAAACATTTTGGAAAATAATGGAATAGGGCAAAATACAGGCTTTCCACACAGTTTGACCAATAAATTGCAAATATTTTTCAATGGAATTAAAAATCATTTTAACAAGTTTTTGATAAAAATCATTTTTTTAACTCTAAAATATTTTTTATTAAAATGATCATAAATTACTATTACAAGCTACACATCTAAAATAGCTTAGAAAATTACTTGAAATGTTTACCAATGGATTTTTGTTGAAAATAAAAAGTAATAAGATAAAATACAAATTATTAAAAAAAAGTGACAATAAAATAATTTAGATTTATTTATATATATATTGACATTTTTTAAAATTAAATAATTATATTTGATTTTAAAAGTTCCATGATTTCCAATTACTACTTCTATGTTGTTGTTTTTTTTTCATTTCCCTGACTTTTTCAGGCTTGAAAATCACTGTTACATGTTTCCACGATCGTGTTAACACTGAAAATAAAGACTAACTGAACTAAAGTCACACCACATCGCTCCAACGCACACAGATCACGTGATCTAAAGAGATGTGTCTAGTTTTTAGAGTGTGTCGACTCGATCGCGTCCGGTGTAGACACGGTGTTACTGTCACAGTGTGTTTCTGCATTTCTTGAAAGTAACATTTCTCTAATGTTTCTAAATGGCTGTGTGTTGCGTGCCGTGACCTTTCTCTTGATGAAGGTGATTCTTGTGAATCGTTCTTGAAGTCTGTAGAGCATCTGTGTGTGTCTTATACCTGTCAACACTCACACGATGCTCATCAGTTAACAGTTTCTAAACGTTTTTATATAACCGAAACGAAATGTCTCTTTAATAAACAACACGTTTGCTAGAAGAACGGCAAACTGATAAATAAAAGTGCCTGTGTGGTTGTGTGCATTTCTTGTGTAGCGTGCATGTGCTAATCATAAACTGTCTTTTGTGTGTTCAGAAAGATAATTCTGAATACAAATAGTGTGTTTTGCTCGACTAAAGTCTCCAACAAAGATTTCCAATGTTGTTCTAAGCTGTCACCCTGCATTATTCAAGGCCAGCAGCTCACATCCGTCCCGGGATGTGTCTAAGGAATTGTTTATCCACATAAAAGCATGAGCTGTCAGGATTCACACAGAACAGACCCAGATGAGATCTTACTCCAAACATGGCGGACTCCCCTGCCACAAGCTGCATGAGGTGCTTTTTTGTGTTTCAAACGCTTCTGGCATACTTGAGGTGTCAGAAACGGAGCAATCTGTTATTTTTGGGACACTTATAGTGACAGACAGGAACATTTGTTTTTGGGCAATTTACATATGAAAATGTTTCAGCAGAAACACCATGCTTTGATTTGTCGCGGCGTAATCAGACTCCCAAAATTTGTCACCTATTCGTGTTTTATCTCAATCCATGCATGTGGGAAAAAATCATTCTGGAAAGCTTTGAATCTTTGCTAAAATGGGCAAATCTCACACACAAAAAAATATATATATATTTTGCATTGCACTGTGATATTATTTATGGCCATTACGCATTTTCCCTCCAATTTCTTATTATTTTAATGTGGCCATACTTTGGTTTTGGTTTGTTTTATTCCAGTTCTTATTAGTGATTTTCATTACTGCATTACTGTACAAAATAATGCAAAACAATGATCCTTTAGTTTAATTCATCCTAAATTTGCATAAATCAGCATAAAAACTAATTTGCCATTGAACCAAACAAAAGTGACATAGAAACACATTTTCAGAATTTTTAAGTAAATTTAGCAATTAATAATTTTTATTTTTATATTTTAATGGAATTTTTACAATTACAATTTCCTACACTTCCTCACATGTCATTGGTTGAACAAACAAATAATCTCACAGTGTTTCTGTGTCCGTCTGATCAAGATGCTCGGATAAAGTTTATTTATTTAGCTTTTCATCAACTTTAAAATACTTTAAGCTTCATTTTAATGATACAAAACATCACATATTTCTTTTTAAAATATGACTAATATGACATATTTCCCTGTGACATAAGACAATATTTTCAAAGAAAATAATTGGTAAAACTTGGACTTACTGTAGATATTTTTATTTCAAGTGACTGTCAAACATTATTTTAAATATGCAATGAATTAATTAAATTCCTAGCAAAAATATATGAACATCTTTTTTCTTTTAAGAAATAAGTTGAAAAACACAAAAACAGTTTCCCACACCTTTTGATGAACTAATAAAATATATTTTAATGGCTTTTGAACTCTCATTGCTTTTTTATAAAAATGATTAGATTGTATCAGATATTATGCACTTAAATATCTTGTCAGTTACTTATGGAAAAATAACTTTAAATAAATACATTTAAATACTTTTTTTTTTTTACTAAAACTCAAACTTATTAATACAAAACAAAATTATTAAATTGCTCAATTTATTTTAATGAGTTATATTATTGTAAATCCAAGTTGTTTTAAAGTGAAAATAAATGTTTAAAATAGCTTAATATAAATTATTTAAAAATTGGTTTATTAAACAAAATAACTAAAAAATTAAATAAACATTTATTTAAATAAACAAAACAAAAAAAACGATTTAAAATTAAAAGGAATCTTTTTTACCAATTTTGCACAAAAAAAAAAAAAAACACAAATAATGATAAAATGCAGACTCTTTTCATAGATGCTCTTTGTTCTTTGCAGATTTCTGTGCTAGTGTCTTCTCATCAGATGAATCGGGGCTGTTTTGTCACGTCTTGTCCAGGGCAGAGAGACTGATCTGCCATACTTGGCTGGTAATTGTGGAGGAGCAGCATGACGTCTGTCATTACAGCGTCTCAATCAAACCCTCCTGCGGCCGATGGCTATTGGAAAACCCTGTTATCCTGAATCCCTGCTCTCCTTTCAGATACTCCAGTAATAACAGCAGAGCTAAAGCGAGTTCTGAAGCTCTGGAGCCGTGGAGGTGATGTCGTTTTCTTCCAGGGCTCCTTATGGCTTTATTCCAGCCCTGTCTGAGAGGAACAGGTGTGTTTTGTCTCTTTTAATGAGGCTAGTTTTTGAGAAACTGCCAGGAATAACTCGCCCCCAGACCTTGTTAGGTTGCAGTGCATGTCTGCAGTCTGCAGAAGTGCGTTCACGGTAATGCTTTCGTTCTGTAGTGTGGAGGTTTGATGGGTCTGAGAGCACAGGAGACTTACTCAGGCAGAAACACAGCTGTTCTCTTCCCATCACTGTCAGGATATGATGTAGAGAACCACTTCCCTTATTATGAATGCACAACTGTAGTTGTGGTTTGTAAGTGAAATATTTAAATGAATATAAATGCATGTTTTCACTTACATTTGGCAGATTTATTTAGTATGTGTGTTCATGAGAACTGAGCAGCTAAAGAAAACAAGTGATTTTAGATTTGTTACTATGAGAAAATACCTTTATTTTACTTTTAATGCAAAAAGTGAGGAGAAAAGAGTAAACACTCTGTGTAATAGTAAATTATTTTGAATTAGCTTTTATTTAATATTTTATTTATTTTTCATCTTTACATTTTTTTATTACTATTATTATTATATATATTTTTTCTTATAATGTTAGTTTATTTCAGCTTTATTTCAGAAACCAAGCATGATTTTTTTTTTTTTGTAGTCTTATATAATAGCAATGCAATGCCTATAACAGTTCCAGCTGTATTAATGACCATTAAATGGACATTTTATATCTAAAATAAATTTTATATGCAATAATTACACTTTAAATACACTTTAACTGCACATTTCTGCTTTCAATACATCCTAAAAGTCTTATTGTATTATTTATATAGTCTACCAAATAGTATTATTTATCTGCTATTATAGAATTTATTAATATTTTGAATTAGCTTTTATTTAATATTTCCAAAGTCATTTTGTTATGTGCTCGTGTTATTTTACTAGGTTTTAAGAATTTTTAATATTTTATGTAGCTTAAATTACTTTTTTATTTTTAGTAACTTTAGTTCTTCAACTGTAGCGCTGTAACACTGTAACATCTTTACCATAAACATTATTTTATTTTCAAACCATAGAATGTCATTTTTAGAATATTGCTTTAATCAAGGAAATCAGATTGTGTTATAGGTCGTCTTTCATTGGACATAAAGTTCCAAGATTCATTCATACATTTTTATCGACATATTCAAAGCCAGTTTTCACCAGTGTCCAGCTTCACAGTGAGAAAATGCATAATTCAGCAGCACAAATGAATAATTGTTGAAGTGAAAGAAATAGCGGGGATGAATATTTGACTGATTCCTCGGCATGTGGATCCGTGTGGAGGAGGGAGCCAGTTTTCCCAAGTTTATTTATAAGAGCTCAAACAGGATCTGATCCAGTGAATCGAGACCTCCATTAAATCTGAAACTTCTGCTACAGATGTATGCCACATTATTATTATTATTATTATTATTTCTTTATTTATTGTTTTTTCTGTAGTCTTATTTAAATGTTTTTTCTGTTCTCATGTCATATGCATGTTTTATTAAATTAGGAATTGTTAAATATTTTATACATGTGTATTATATTTCACCCGCAACATTTTTCAAAATTTTCTCTCTTTAATTGCTTTAAGATAAAAAAACAAAGATTAATTAATGACCAGTTTATCCACCGCCGTACTGAAATGTGTCTTGTTCAGTTTTTGTCGTGGTGACCCTATGAAAGTCCTCCTGAGGGAACGAGTGGCTCTTCTTCATTTCTGGGTCAGTGCTGGAAGTGAATGCTTGAGTGCAGTTTCAGTGCATCACGGTTTCTTCTGGAATGGGTGGAATAAAAAAAAATGCTGTAGTCGTCCTTCAAGAGTCATTTTTCTCCTCCATGGCTCATCTAGGTTAATGAGGATGTTGGTTGACGGTTGGTCTACTTCATGTTACTCCTTCTCTCTTCACATATTCCATTTATCAGTTCTTTCTGATTACCGTTTCCCTGTTATTGTAAGAGTGGCTCATTCCCATTGAACTCTAGTCATGATTTTTGACACAATTCAATCAACACCTTTCTCTCATGGCGAGAGATACGGATGAAAGAGACAGTAGAGAAAGAGACGACGCTTGTTCTTTTGCCAAGTCCATTTTATATGTTCAAAACAACTTATAATGGATTTGTTTCTTATAAACACATAGCTTTTCGTTTCACAAGACGTTAGCTGATGGACTGGAGTGATGTGGATGTTTTTATCAGCTGTTTGGACTCTCATTCTGACGGCACCCATTCACTACAGAGGATCCAGTGATGAGCAAGTGATGCAGTGCTACATTTCTCACCATCTGATGTAGAAACAAACTCATCTACATCTTGGATGGGCATGAGGAGGAGTGCATTTTAAGCAAATCTTCATTTTTCAGTCATTGAAGTAATATGAAAGCTTTTTTTTTTTTTTTGTTGCATCCAGTCAGACATCTGTGGCTTGATTATGTGACGTTCAGAATACCCTGATGGCTATTCTTGTCTTTGGCTCGTAGGTGTGCGTCTGTTGTTTGTGAAGCAGGTGCCAGTTTATCCTGAGATCTTCCAGGCTTCTGTTCCCGTGGAGTGTGTGAGGATTAGGGAGTGTGTTGTGTCGTTCCTCTCTGTCGGATACGGCTCCATCTCTGCAGGCCCTCTCTTCTCATGAAAGGTTGGGATGATCAGACTCTGGATGGCTCCTGAGGAAACACCTGCTGCTCTCTCTTTAATTGAGCAGTCTTAATGAGCCGTGGGAATCGCAATGGTGACTCGAGAAGATGTGGGTGGGGCTTAACATGATTGACAGACTCCCTGCCTGGAGGTCGTAGTGTTGGGGGAACGTTTTGTGCTGTCTGTTTAAATTAACATTCATGACATTGTTTTTTCACTTTATATTTAAAATGCTGATCACATTAACTTGATTTT
Source organism: Carassius gibelio (assembly GCF_023724105.1). Classification (NCBI taxonomy): domain Eukaryota; kingdom Metazoa; phylum Chordata; class Actinopteri; order Cypriniformes; family Cyprinidae; genus Carassius; species Carassius gibelio. Next base: position 33,559,056 of record NC_068374.1, on the reverse strand, counting down.
CTATGGAAAGTGTGAGGTGCGTCTGCCCATGCAAAATGACTGTATGATGTTGTGTGTTTTATGGTGCTTTGCTGATATTTTAAAGGATTTTTGGATCCATTATTAATTTATTATTAATTAGCACATCTCTCCATTACAAACTGTACGATTTAAGGCATCGTTCATATCTGCAGCAAAAAATCCTATATGATAAATTATGCATCAAAGAAAAATATATTTTCTTCCTCAGTATTTTTGTCTTGTTTTTCAGTAACATATCAAAACATTCTTGAGTCAAGATACATTAATTACATAAGATATTAAGTCTTGTTTTCTGAAAAATCTATGACATTTAAGTTCGTTTTTGCTTAAAACTAGGAGCATGTCTGCCAATAGGGTCAGAAAAATAATCTTGTTATTAGGATATTTTTCATGAATAAATGCAACTATTATAGTTTTGAGTGTGATAGTTTCATGAAATTTGCATTGCATTTATGGATGAAAAACATATACCAAAATATCAGAAATCAAGAAAATAAAATTTTATCTTAACATACTAGCAATTTTTTGAGTGAAAATTACTTTATTATTAAAATTATTTTTTAGTGTAAAACAAGATAAAATTACTAATTCATACAGTTACTTTTTGCAGTGTTTTAATTTCTATTTTCACAGTTTCTTGCTTCATTTTGCATTGTATTTATGGACTTATGTATTTATTTTATCCAAAGCGATTTAAATTTGTTCATGCATTTCCTGAGAATCAAACCCATGACATCAGTGTTGTGAGCACAATACTCTAATGTAATACAGAAATGCTCAACTTGATGCTCGCCTTGGCAAACAACACTAATGCACCCCGATTGCATTAAAAAGCAAAAATTTCCATTAAAAATAATTTGATTTGATGCCTTTGAATCAGACATATTCAGTGCGTTTTTTCACACCGTACTGCTAATTGCATCAGGCCATCAACAGTAATCATTCACCGCAATTACCCACCACTGACTGCGACAAGCAGCCACTCACGTTCGCCATGCACGCTGTGATTGTAACTGCAAAAAACCTTTCTCATACCCGCCTTCCAGAGCTGTAGCAGCCAAAGTTTTATTCATCTGCATCTGATGAAAATTAATTCAAGCTCATAGCAGACTGGTTCAAATCCAGACCTGATACTCGGCCTTAATTCAGTAATCTGTAATACAGCTGGAAGGCTTGCTTAACACTCACGGCTGTGCCACGAGATATTGATTGTGTTTGATAGCTCTCGTATATTGACTAAGGCTCATCGATGTGGTTTTGTGAGTAACACAGGTATCATAATCCTCCTCTTTAAATGACATGGATGTTTGGCAATTTCTCAGCCCACTGCGGCAGAAAATACCTCCAGATATGGGAGCTGATGGATAACGAATGGCATTGTTGCTTCAGTCCCCAAGCCTTCGGGGCAGCAATGGATATGGGTGTCGCTATCAATGATTGCCCTGAGCCTGAGAAAGAGGAATGCAATGTGAAAATGCATCACATCCAGCAGAGTAAATGACAGTGGGCCACCTTGACAGCTTGTTGCTTTGCATCACTGTGTGTTTTTAATGACAGTCTATTTAAAGTGCATCCCACCAGCCTGTGTCACAACAGACGCAGCTTGTACCCACAGTCCACATACACACACTGATGTTTGGGGAGTAAGTCACTAAAATTATCAAGACTACTAAATACATTTTTCAGACAAGTGACAAGTAACACAGCTGATTTAAAAATACTGCCGCTTTTCCAGTAGCAAGCTAATTTCTCCAACAAATAGTCAATGGATAGCTAACTGGCTTATCACAACCTAAGCCAATAATCAATATTGCCTATAATTTATCATTCAGTTTGACATGTTCACCTTTACTTGTATTTTAAATTTTATTCTTTTTAGTTACTGTATTGCTTCATATTCTGTAATTATAAGACAACTGTAATATTTAATTAGTATAGAACTATATATTTTTATATGTCTCTGTCTCATTGATAATAATGACTTTGACATGTTCACCATTATTTGTATTTTACAGATGTATGAAGGATGATCATGCAAATGTTAAAAGATGTTATTTTTCCTCAGGTGCACTGATTTTTATTCTCTTTAGAGCAAGTTCTCACTTCATGAGAAGTTAACTGATGGATTGGAGTGGTGTGGATTACTTTCTGACGGCACCCATTCACTGCAGAGGATCCATTGCTGAGCAAGTGATGGAATGCTAACTTTCTCCAAATCTTATGAAGAAACAAACTCATCAACATCATTGGTGGCCTAAGGGTCAGTTTTTGTTTTTAGCAAATGTTTTAATTCTGGGTAAAATTATTCCTTTAAGAACAAGACTTCATTAAAGCATTGATAAAGCCATATAGAGACAAGAACACCACACATTCTCGAGGTGGGCTTTTTTTGGCTTGGGCCAAAGCATCCACCCACAGCACCACATAGCAGTCTGTTACAATGACTCAGAGCACCTTAGATACGGCTGTGCATCATCATGGCAACCACCCACAACTCCCTAGCATCATAACAGTGAGTTCTGCACATGCAAACACCACTCGCAAAAAAATGACTAACCTGTAAACTGTGCCCGACGTGACATTGCATGCTACTTCGTTAAGATAAGTGGTCTCTAATCCATCAGTCCTTTGTTTGTTACTTAAAGCCTGTGAAAGTCGGTCCTCATATTTGAATGTTTCCAGAGCAGGATATTTTCAACAGTGACTGACAGTATGTCTCTGAAGAGAAATGTCACAGAATGTCTCAGATTCTGGCGAATGTCAGCGCAATGAACCGCACTGGCTCGGAGTACAGTACGCCTGACATTTCTTGCACCAAAGCAATGCTGCTGAAACTGCTGCGCAGCTAAAAGCGCTAGAATTACACCCAACTTTTTCCTTGACGGTGAAGTTATCGGTCTTATTCATACGGCAGTTTCCAAGACAACCTTTGAAAGCGGAGGACGATATGCGTTACTGGTTTATCAAGGGCTCCAAATATAGTTCCCATTGTGTTTCACATCTCTTTTAAAATCAAGACTCCTAGTTTCACAGTCTTTCATGCTCTTTGTGATGTCTGGTGATATAATGAACCTGTTTCAGTGTGCGCTCATTGTCTTTTGACGAGAAGCTCTTGAATAAGTTTCAGCTCAGCACATCTCCGTTTACAATCTCCTAGGTCTCTTATCTACAGAATGCCAAATGTTTTGACCCACATTGTGTTTTCTCCCTTCTCATGGAATACTTCTAATTGTTGAGAATTCAGCATACAGTACCTGAGCTTGAGAAAATAAATTTGGATTTCTAGTGCCGGGCTAGAGAAAAATCCTACTTATCCATTTTTAATGAGGTTTCTCCTCATAGACGCTCTGACCCAGGATCTTTTGTGGAGAGCAGGAGAGTGTCAATCTGGAGGAAAGCAGGTGGTAATGGGACTCCATTTAAAGCCCCCTGTGATGAATTAGCCTGCTGCCACTAACTTGCAACACACACGTGTTTGCACAAACACACTCAAACACACACACACACATACAGTACTGCCCACTCTAGCCTTAAGCCATTCCAAGAAAACTGCTGCAGGGACGACATTAGTTTAATGCTGTAAACACATCTGTGAGTGTGTGTGTGTGTGTGTGTGTATTAGCATGCAGGTTAGAGTTTGGCTGTGTTTGATCCATTTAAAAGCATGCAACATTATGTTGCGTTTTCTTTAAGATGATTATTATATAATGGAATGTTCAGACCTTAGAACAAATGAGTGTTTTCAGAGAAACATTAAATAGAATGATTCAATGACTCACTCATAAAGACTGGCTGAATACCTTTATGTAATGTTTACTATTTCTGCCATATATTTATATTTCATACCTTTCAGAATCCAGCCAGTCACTTGTTTTGTTTCTTGAGGCTTGAGGGTTTGTAATTCATGCGGTAAGTTTTCATTTTTGGGGGAACTATCCCTTTAATTGTTTTGTTGTTGAATGAATCAGTGTTTTTGAATAAATCATAATCATAAATCATAAAGACAGATAATCCGATCATAAAGACAGTTATTTGCTTTATCAATGAATGAACTTGTGTTTCTGAATGAATGGGTTGAATGAATGATTCAATGACTAATCATAAAGTCAGTCATTGTTTAGTTGCTTACTGAATCAATCATTCTGACTTATTCAGTCATTTGATTCAGTGGGTGACTCGCACATAAAGACAGTCATATCAAGACTGTGTAAGTAAACTATGTAAGTTTAAAATCATAAGTAAACATGGTTTATGCATTGTCAGGCTTTCATGATGTGCTTTTTAAAAGTCAGCAATATACTGTAGGATAGAATGGGATAGCACTTCATTAATCTCCTGAGGGAAATTGAGGCAGTATATAGCAACAAACATAAATCACAGAAAACTAATTGCAATGGTTGAAGTTCAATTTAGTGCCAAAATAACAGATAGACTAGAAAGATCATAAAGGATAGAAATAAATATACAAATATATACAGTTAGTATTGGAAAAACATTGCCATTGACTTACTGATCCTATCATTTTTAACAGTAAATGTGTGATATGTGTTGCTGACAATTACATGTAAACACACAGCCTCTCGTGGGATTTTGTTAGTTTTATTTTGTTAGTCCAGAACTAAAATCTGATTAAGTGAAGCAGTTTCACTGCATTGTTTCATTTTATCACTTGGGCAATATCCAAAAAGTTATTTCAGACATAATTGAGAAGTCGCATGCTTATCAAGTCCCTGGAGATCATCTGAGAGCCGGACCTCCTCCTCCTCCCAGAAGAGTGAAGCATGCTCAGACGGGGAAACACAATGCACCATCCGAGAGCCGTCGACAGAGCGCTCATTGTCCCCACTGTATAAGCATTTGTGTCGCAGAGACCCTTCTGAAGCTCTGGCTATGCCACGCCACTGGTTTGTGGGGGCGGCGTGTTCGTTTCTGTCTGTCTCTGTTGCTTTGTGATTTCTCCATCTCAGCTTCCACTGGCTTTGACAGCGTATCTGGGCTACAGGGGTGTCAGCTGGTGTTCTGTGCACATACAGTATATCTCATATTCTCTGCAAAATTCAGCGTCATACGCTCTTATATAATAAGATTCTTTCTTGGCATCGGTGGTTCCATGAAGAACCTTTAACATACATGGAATCTTTCAAGGTTCTTTAGTTTCATTGGATTTTAAAATGTTCTTCACACTAAGAAAAAGTGGTTCTTTTTAGAACTGTTCACTCAAAGGTTCTTTGAATAACCAAAATGGTTATTCAATGGTATAACTTCAAAACCCCCCTTCTGAAACCTTTATTATACTTTTAGTGGCATTTCCAGAGGCAGTCTGCTCAATGGGTGAACAAACAGAGGTGGTACATGTGCGTCATTGTTGAAATCACATGCCAGGCGTGAAACAATGCCTGCTCTGTGGCTCTTGCACGAGTGGGATGTGTAAGACCACATCACCTCTTTCTCAAAACACGTGCCACTGCCGGACGGCCAGCTGAATGCGCAGAGGTCAGATAAGGAGGAAATGACGGATGGGTTTGACTGATGTATGAGCAAATACACAACAACAAAAGAATGAGGAATGTGCATTTTTCAAAACGCTTATAAATCATACAGAATGAGTTTTTTTGAGAAAGTAAAAATGCACAAAGTTTCCTGTTAGGGTTAGGGGTAGGATTGGTGTAGGGCCATAGAATATACAGTTTGTACAGTATAAAAACCATTACGCCCATGGGATGAACACACTTTACACAAAAACAAACGTGTGTGTGTGTTTATATATGCTGGATAGTAACTGATAACAGTATTTGTAATCAGATTTAAAAAAGTAAGTACTTGTACTTAATTATTTTACATTTCAAACTGCTCTTAGTCAGATTAGAGTTACTGTTTGTGGATTACATGATGACATGACAGTAATCTATTTATAATTTATGGATCTTCCCTAATTCTTCTTATTTCTCTACATGGGGAGCCCAGCGGTAATATGATATTTAATACACTTCATGTTGTTGTTGATAAAGAATGAAAAAAAAAACAATTTTATCTTTTTTAATATATCAATATTCTCAACAATAATCCCAGTCAAATTAAGGAAATAAACATGGTAGGTCAAGAGTAATGAAAAAGTAGTCCATCAAAAAGTAATATATTACCTACTATAAATAATCTCATGTCATTTGTACTCCATAACTGACTACAATTTGCAAGTAATCTACTGTTTGTTTGCATGTTTGTTTATTTCATTGTTTATTAAACTTAAGGAAAGCTGTAAATTAGAGATCTAAAAAATATGTATGTGTGTATATATATATACATATATAATAACAAGCTCCTTATGTTGTGAATCAGAATATCGTAAACACATGTAGGTCTGTACTTCTGAAGAAGACTGACATTGGGATGGTAGTGAAGCGTGATCTCACGACCCCCCAAACTTCCCATCAGAGGTGATTTTCTGCTCAATTTGAAATGAGGACATGAGGTTTCTGTTTTACGTTAACATGTCAAAGTGCTTTCTCCTGGAGTGAGGTTACAGGCCTCTCTCTCTCGGGCGTGTTTCAGCCATCGCCGTAATTGCTTGCGAATGGAAATTTCCTGCTCGCCTCTCTGTTCTCCAAAAGGACACGATCCATTCATTTCCTGCCATTGCCATAGTAACCGAAACATCTCCCCTTGACTTTGCCATCCCAGAGTTCCTTTGAGGTTGAAATGAAAGCCCTATGTGCGCTCATCACATCTCAATAAAAGGCTACTTAGGTAAAGCCGGGGGGCTGTGATGCTGAAGTCATTTTAGTGGTTAATAAGCTGAGTCGAGAAGCACAGATGCTTGCTGCCAGGTGAACCACAGAGAATATGGCACGACAATATGACCAGTTCAGACAAGAATAGAGAAAATAAGAGAAAACAAAACAAAACAATGGGAAGTACAGATAGAATGAAGATCATAAACACAGAAAACACAGGGCTGCTGCTGAGGGAGGATCCTAGTTGCCTACTGCGATGATTCATCAGGGCTTACAGAGAGTTGCTACTGGAAACACTGTGTGTGTGTGTGTGTGTGTGTGTGAGAGAGAGAGAGAGAGAGAGAGAGAGAGAGCGAGAGGGTCACGGTTTCTTTTTTTTTTTTTGCAAAGCCATCAGTTCCCAGTTATATCGACTGTAAAATATCTGAGTCATATTTCACACTAAAATCAAAGGAAAGATTGAAATGATGTTTTGATTGGGGTAAATGAAGCCTATAAATAATTGTTTCTGCACTGCGACATATTTGTGACAATTAAATTTTTTTTCCTGCATAATCTTTTTACTGTATAATGCCAAAAAAACTAATTTCTATAAAGAGATAATTTAAACTGTAAAGTATTTACATATCAGTATTATTTACATATCAGTATTCGTTGTACTGCCTTTATATTACAATATTTTTAATCAGAATTAAATAAAGAGATCAACTACTGAATTACAAATAAATTTGCAAATAACGTCAATCAGATGCATTATGGTGATTTAATTTTAATAATACTTTAATTGTCTTGAAAATGTCACATTATTAATATTATGTTAAAATTGTAAAAAAAAAAAAAAAAAAAAAAAAGAAATATATATATATATATATATATATATATATATTAACTGTTAAATATTTATGTATTGGAATGCATATTATTATTATTATTATTATTATTATTATTATGTTTGTATTTCACTGTAGTGTTTTGGGATTAGAAAAGCACATTGCAAGTAAATTGCAAAATTATTATTATATTTTAACGCAAAAAAAACTGTAATGCATAGAAAAATTATTAAATCATTTAAACTTAGTAATTACATATAACTGAAGTATTAATTTTACTGCTTTTATTTTATTTATTACAGTCTTTTTTAATAAAAATAATGAAAATCACCATTGAATTACAAAGAAATTTAATTAAGTCAATCAGTTTTATTTAACTGACCAATAATTTAATTGTCCTGAAAATGTCATATTATTAGTATCATGAATAAGTAGTAGTAGTATGAAATTATATTCAGAATTTAGTTTTAACAATTTTATCTTAATTTATATTAATGTATGCATTCCATAATTTCTATATTTCTATATTTTTCCTTTTGATTTTGAGTTGAAATATAACATATTTTCATGAGCTTCAACCAAATAGATTAAAAAACCCAGGAAGGTTTAGAGGGATGATCTCTCAAGCAAATACGGCTTTGAAAACCTTTTTTTTTTCTGTGGGAAATATCATTCATGTCACATCAGTTCAGCTTTAAAATCTACTTTCCTTTTCCATCGCTGAGATTATTTAGAGAGAGAGGCTATCTGAATTGGAAAGTCATAGAGAGTGGGAGAACATGAATCACGTGAGAGTCTGTATGCGTATAAATCATCATACATCATCTGGGGATAAAGCCTGTTACGTTTATTAATCTGATCCGATATGATCATCTCATGCTCATCTCGGACACCTGCTACTCAGAAAGCGGCGTACAGCCACATTACCGTGAAAGCGCTGGGTTATTCAACTCTTGAAGATGTAGGAGAGTGTTGTAGCACGGCTAGTTTGACAACTCAGAAAAGAGCTGTGGAGATGTCATCAACACCATACACTTCCATCACTTTTTTGTCTGTGAATATGCAGTAAACGTCCACGTGAGATTTATTTATAGTGGGCAAATTTGGCTACCGTTGATCAAAGTTTGAGAGATCTAACACAAACAACCACTGAGTTACTGATGCTCAAACAAGTAAAAGTGTTACTACCATCCCCGGTCTCCCTAAATTTGGTGATAATGTGAATCTATGTCAGTGATGGAGACGGTCTGGAGAAGCGGGTCAGTGACTGATCATGTTTTGGCAGCTGGATTCATGTCCGGTCGTAACTGTGACGTTAAACTCACATTGACTGATAGCACATTATCTCAGATTAGCGCCCCTCAGTCAATTAGTTCCAATCAATTCTCTCTTCAGCCACACATTTTCATAATTTATGCAGATAATGAGAGCAGATTCGGTTCATGAGAGCAGATTTGATTCCTAATTAGCTTGAGTATTTCAGTAAGCTGTGGCGTATAACTACAGGAATTTAGGGAAGAAAGTTAAGAGAAAATTAGGTGGTCACACTAGTGAAAATAGTGAGTAATCTGGTGAATGAACATTGGTCAATTGCTTTTCCCAGTTAAAAAGTAATCCCGTCTGAACCAGGAGAGAAATATGCTCAGCTGTGCCTTTAAGACTTTTTTTATGTAAATAATGAGTACCTCTCCATAGTGCATCAGACTCAAAAAAAAGCAAGAAATCCTGTTTTTCATTGCATGTGAAGTGAACGCTGGTAGTGAACTATAGTCAGTGTGTGTGTGAGGCTGAATCATTAATACAGACTGGCTGGGACAGAGAGATTTAATATGAAGGTAGTTGAGCGATGCGTCCTCATGCATGCACACACACACACACACACACACACACACACACACACTTTCTCCCTCCTGTGATTTAGAGGAGCTGGCACTGTGGCATTAGTCTCTCCAGCGGAGTCTCAAAAGCAGATGGGTGTTCAGAGGGTGTAGGATGTGTGTCAGTGGGTCAGAGACTACCCAGCATCCTCTGGGGCCTCAGTGGCGAGGACCTGTGCTATGATTCCTTCCATTTTTATTCATTTATTAAATATATATATAACACCCCAAAATATAAACAAAGTAACATAATTTGATTAAAAAGTACCAATTTTATTTAATTTATTAAAAAAAAAAACTATTTTAGCAATTATTTAGAAATATTATAAAATAAATATAATACACTTTCAATCTGAATGTGTTTTTGTATCAAATAATTATGTAATTATTTGATACAAAAGCATATCCAGATTTCAGATTTCAACCCATCAAAAGGGGAAAAAAGCTCTTAATATTATTGTTTTTATGTTATGTTATAATATATTAATACCTTTCTTTTTAAATAAATATATATTTTATTAATGAAAAACATAAAAAACATTTTGACATTTAATTTATTCATTCACTCAATCATTCATTATATGTGGTCACTCATAGATCAATCAGAATCAATACAATCAATAATTCCTTTCATTTGTTTCAGAGTGAAATATTACTCTGGCATGAACACCTTCTTGTGAGGTTCATCTATTTATTCACTTTCAGACCCAACTGAAGTAGTTTAAGCATTAGGATGTGAGTAATGCTCATGAACTATTGTGAAGATTAAACATGAACACTTGTGCAGGATTTGGACTGCATGCATGCATGTTGTTTATTGTGCTGCTGGCATGTTAAAAGGCCACCACCTGTAGAGACAGGCCTTTGTTCGAAGCTGTTAATCTTTCATTATGCAAATCCTAATTGGACTGTTCAGATTCACTTCGGCCCAGTGACCTCGACGCAGGGGAGCAGTCCCAAATGTGACATTACCCAGCATTCCCTGCTTACCACATACATAAACAGACACAACCTGAGCGCCGTGCGGTGAGCGGCATGCTAATGCAGTTGTTAGAGCAGAACTTTTCATTGGCGCTCATCTGATATCCAGCTAAGCCCTCTATCGCTGAATACAGTTTCAGATATGGTCACAGTATCAGAAGAACGCTTTTGATTCACTGCGTGAATGTTTTGTGTTTGTATCACAACACAGGGCTTTAATAATTTAGTTTTCTGCAGGGCTGACAGAATGATTCTGGCATTTTAATGGATTACCATGAAGCCAATTCTCATTCTGGATGGGTGGTGAGAGATGTTTGTCCTTCCGCAGTCAATCAATCGGGACGGGAGGTCTGGGATTTGGAAATGGACGAAGACGCCTCAGGCCTCAACGATTCAACACATAAATCTCCAGCCCTGACCCAGGAGATCAGAAACAGAAAACGTTCAGAAACATCTCACAGAGATCTTGCTATATCCTTTCTTGTATTTTTCTTCTTATATTGCTTTAAATTATTTATCTTAAATCTATAGGCTCAAGCCATATATATAGATCAGAATATCCTAGAGACTGACTGCAATAACATAGCAACCACATAGGACACCCTAGTAACCGTTTAACATGTTTACATCTACTGTATGAACAATTCTGGGTAGTAACTGATTACATTAATCTGGATTATGTTATCAGATACAAGCTAGGGTCTATTACATTTTATGATGCTCATAATTGGAATACAGTTACTTTTTATAGATTACATGATTACAAATTATTTACACAATGGCAGTAAATGATGTCAGACAAACCCCTTTGATCTAAAATATTTACTTGAAGTCCCACTGAGATTTAACATTAATATTTCAATAATTTAACAACACATGCTCTCTGATGTTGGTTTATGGCCATATATTTGACTCCTTCCTTATTATAATGCCTTATTTAAACCCATTTAAATCAATAAACAAGTTAGGTCAAAAGTAATCTAAAAGTAATCCTGAAGTGGTCAGAATACAATCCCTAAAATAAGTCATCTAGATGACATTACTGACTACAGTTTTCATCTTGTCATTTGGAATCAGTAACAGACTACACTTTGTAACAACATTTTACAAATATCTACAAGTAACCACATAGCAACGTTCTAAAAACATTTCTGAACATCACAACAACCTTTGAACATCGAACATTCTAAAACATCTATGGATACACTAGCAAACACAGAGCAACATTCTGACACCTTAGCATCATGGCAATGACTTCTGTAATAGCAACATTCATTTTTTGTTAAGAAAATATAAAAATGTAGTTATTATTATATGAATATCCTGCTTTAAGTCAATTCTGGAAGGACAGTGATTAAAAAAGGATTTTACGAGGTGGCTAATTCGGACAAATTTGTACGACCTCACTCAATTTTATATGATTCGTCTAAACCCCTGTGTCGGTTAGGTTTAGGGGCTGGGTTAGGTGTAAGTAATTCGTACAAATTCATACGAATTGTGCAACTCATAAAATACGTATGATTTGGCAAAAATCGTGTGAATTTGTACGAGTGTGGTCCTACGAATTTGTACGAATTAGCCACATCGTAAAATATGTATGAATTGCCGTGAGATCAGGCTGGATATCTGTAATAGATGTGAAGAGATGATGAGAGCAAGTTATGACATTCTCACTATAACAATTAATAATAATTAATAAAGTGGTGCAAAAAGCCTCTGAAAACAAATGCTCTGCCTTTCCTGATTTTCTAACGAGGCTAATGGCTTCTCCCAAAGTTTTCTCTCATTTGATGGATGTGGCAGCTGATGCAAATCGTGACTCTGGTCTAATTGCTGGCATTAGTTTGACATTCTTCTGGCATTTTAACTAAACGTTTCTGAAAAGAGCATATGAAAATCCAGCCCTTCAGATTTTTGCATTTATTAGGAGTAACACTGTGCATAATAATTGAGTTCTCCAGGGTGAGCTAACGAACACTCGATCCAGCAACGATGCATGACCTTCATTTAGCCAAACCTCTGTCTGTATTCTGCTCAGGATATTTGAACTCAGCATGGCCACTCCCTTCTGATTTGCATATGCAAGCCTCTGTTCTCTTTATTCAACAACTGCATGATACTGAAATCTCAGCAGTTTGATAAAATGTCCATCTCTGATGTCGCAGCTCTTTGTTCCTTCCCTCAGCAATATTTTTCATTTTAATGAACAGGATTTCAAACGACTTTTACGTTTTACACCAATTATGGCAGTAATACCTAAAAAAATATTTCCAAAATTTGCAGACCTTGCACCAACCTAGTTATTTATATTCATAAAGACATAGGTTTTGGAACACAACTAATACCCTCTCAGTTATCACTAAGTGGCCATATCCTGCAGATAATCTAGTTGCTGACGACATCATATCCTGTTCCCGTGACCTCAGTGTAAACCAATACTAACCACTGATAGTAATCCCTGTCTTCAGCTAGTTAAATGTCTCTGTGCCCTTACTGTATTACATATTCCCTGGAGTAACCGCTCAAGGGGAAACACCAGAAGTGTCAGACTGCTTATTAGGTGCATGCTGAGGCAAGCATCACTGTTGCTATTGCTCAGATCATGCTATTCATTTTTAAGCAATCAGACGTATGATTTTAACTAGATGGACAAAAAAGCACAAAAATATTTTTAAGATTTGAGCCACATGTGAGAATATCAATAGCCCTGAGGGGTCATTTGAGTTTTTTTAAAGCTAATATTATGTAAAAATATGTCAGTTTTACACCACTGTTAAAAAGCTTTTGAAATGAGTCTCTTCTGCTCACCAAGGCTGCATTTATTTGATCAAAAATACAGTAAAAAGTGTAATATTGTGAAATATCATTACAATTTCAAATATCTGTTTTCTATTTTAATAGATTTAAAAATGTCATTTATTCCTGTAATGCAAATGTGTATTTTCAGCATCATTATTCCAGTGTTCAGTGTCACATGATCCTTCAGAAATTATTTTCACATGCTGATTTGCTGCTCAAGAAACATCTCTGATGTTGAAAACTGTTTCATCTAAAACTAGCCAAGTAAAATGTTATATTATGATGTACTACGATGTCGAGGCTATTTGCGGATGTTTAATCAAACATGAACTTCCCTAAAACAAGAAGATACCCTTTTTAGTTCAACTCTACATCTTTTGTCAGTTCGTTCTGTATTCTTCCTCTATTAGCATCACCTTTTTTCAGGTTTGACAGGATGTTGTTCTCGCTCAGCAGCAGTCACACGAAACTTGCCTTGTAGCCTTTTTTAGCCTGAAATTAATTGTTTCCTCTGATTCAAACACAAGAACCTTCAGACTAGTTTGCAGCTAATACTCAGGTTGCCATGAGAGCTCATTAAAAAATGTCTTTAATTATTTCTCGCCCAGGGCTATCTCAGCACAAGCTGATATAAAAAGGAAAAGGGTTTTGCTGGATGAAGATAGGTGATGACACAGCTGGACGCCGGCATCCGTTGCGAGATGCAAGGACATGCTGAGGACATGCTGTGGACGTGCAGACCTCAAAACATGCAGCTGTCTTTCTGTCGAACGCTGAGAAAACGCTGCTCTCCTACCTTTCACTTCCTCGCTCGAACGCTTAAACATGTAACTGACCAAATGTGAAATGGTGACCTTCAACAGCCTTAGAATGTGACCTCAGAGATATGAGTTACAGACGGGAGGTCAAGCCATGTAATGGAGATATATTGGCAGTTTCCGGTGAAGATTTGGTCGGAGCTTCAATCCGCTCGCTCTTGGCTCTGAACTAGCTGTCTAGACTAGCACAGACGCCGTTGAACTCTCAACCGAGATCCTTTAAAACCTCATTATGGATGCAAGGCTCGGTACGGAGAACGGGAAGTGAAGGGGATGCCTAATAAAGCCTAGAAACCATGAACCAGAGGGACTCGTGGGACTTTGTTTATTCCTCCCCCTCGTGACCCGACTGCGCCCCTCTGACACTAAACCAGACGCACAGAGCTGCTCAAACCAATGAGGGACGCAAATTGGAGGAAATGGGATCTGAAATTACATTTTTAGATATCCATTAAAATCATGCACTGAGATCATCTTTTTCATAGGCCTGACGGCACAAAATAGATGACAGCATCAGTCATGTAGAGCAGTTGGTCATAGCTATAAATAATAAAAACTTATTTTTATGGATGTATAATATATTAGAGATAAACCCCTGTGAGAGACTGGCCATGTGTCCAGTGTTTGTCTCCGACACTGGACAGACTCCAGATCCTCTCGAACCTACAGAGAACAAGCAGTTTAAAGAAAGGATGGGCGATGGGGAAGATCTAATAATATATTGCTAAACTATATAAATCATTTACCAGATGCGTTTTTGTTGTCATTTTATTTAGCTTCAGAGTGCAATCAATTTATGAATAAATATTAAATCAATGCTAAATAATTTAATTCAAGGTTTATGTCTGCCTCAACTTATAGCTGAAATAAATTCTGCGCAATTCCCACAGTTCACTACAAGAGGTGTTCAAAGTTATTTGGACTTGTATGTTCATGAGATAAACAGAACAATGCAAGATATTCCTGCAATTCAAATTGTAATTTATATTAATACAAGTTTACAGATTTATGTGATTTTTTTTTAATAATAGAGATACATACATTTCTGATATTCAATGCATTTCAATGCAAAGTAATTGAATGCAAGATTTTCCCCTGGCTTGTGGTGTACAGTCTTTAGAAATAAACTGCAGCAGTGTAATACAGGAGGCATGAAACATGATCATAGATGGTGTCTAAAAGACTGTTTAGTAACAGTTTTGTGTTAGAGTTGTGAAACAGAAATGATAATGTACATAAAGGATGTTCTGGTGAGTCTCTTTTAAATGACACTTAGTCTGGAATAAATCATAAATCAGTTCAAAATGAAAGCATTACTGTGACTGGTCTAAAATGAATGAGTTTCACGGCTCATCAAACATCAGTGTCAGAGCAGAAAGAAGTGCTTCAGTCAGGGTTCCTGAGACTCTCTGAGACCTTTGAGGATGTTTGGTAGTTACTGAGACTAACTAGTTGACAGACCAAGATCACATGAGACTCTTGAGCAGCTTAAAACAGTCTAAAGTGTCAGAGATGTGAGTGTCTCCCTCCTGTGGAGAAAACAGGTTCAAATTTTGTGTGCTTCAAAATGTTAAAGCTGCAGTAAGTAACTTTTGACGTTCTAGCGGTTAATAAACAGAACTGCTTGCGTCTTGCGGAAGAACATCGTAGCCGGAACTACTTCTCTCTGTTTATGTCTATGAAGAATCACAAAGGTACTGGGTTACTCCGCCGCGGTATCCCTGAAGAAATCTAAAATAGTCCGAATATAAACACTTATTATAGGTGCACCCTAGTGATTCAGGACAAGCTAAAAACACGGTTTGGAAAATGGATTCATGGTGTACTCGCTTATTATATACTCTGATTGGTTGTTTCTTACCGGGAGTGATGTATTTCTGCAAATGGCAATAGGAGCACTGGGGGGAGCCAGAGGAGCTTGATTTTTTTCACAGATTATCTGTCTCATATTCTACTGTCAGGACATAATGACAGGTTTAACATATGTAAAAAATATATTTTTACAAAAGTTACCTACTGCAGCTTTAAGAAAAAAAGAAGTTTTTTACCCTGTCTAAACCTTGCAAACATGAAAGCTCAAAAAAAAAAAAAAAAAACTACAATCGTTTGAACGCATTTACATTTAATCTTCACTGCGTCGTTTTCATTCCTTACACTAGAAAAATAAATAAATAAATAAATGTTAGCCTAACATATTCAAGCCAGGCGTTGCTACTCTGCAATGCTGTGCCTGTGCTGGGATAAATTTAAGCGATGTATTGCTTTCAGCATTGCTGTAATGCTCTGAAAGACCCTGTCATGTACCAGCTTGCTAATAATTTGCCAATAACATAAATATCAATGGCCAGTGTTAACTGAGAGGGTATTAGTTGTGTTTCAAAACCGATAGGTGTAGCTCATTGCTGTCTGCACAGACTACAACCTTATAAGCAAGGTTATTATATTTATTAAAACTAAAAACTAGGGCTGTCAAGTGATATATTTTTTAATCTAAGTAATAATAAAATGTGGTGACTATGAATCTAATTAATTTCAAATAAAGTAAGTATTGTGTTAAATAAGAAAAGCATCGAAGGGACACTACAAAAAGCATCTTTAGAAAGATTCAGTACAGAAATTATTACACCTGACATGTGTAGGCTACAACTGCCATTATTTATTTATTTATTTATTTATTTATTTATTTTTAGTAGTTGCAACTACAATTGCTATTTAGATATATTAACTTTATACTTATTTTAAATGGACATTAAAGGGATAGTATTGTCATCATTAACGGTTTTTTCCCCTAAGGACAGAATGAGCAGAGGCTCGAGTTAAAATCTCACTTTGCTTCTCTCTAGTGGCCGCTTTGAAGAATTGCAGTGTTGCTGCAGATGTTGTCAAAATGTAGAAATTAAAAAAAAAAGAAAAGAAAAGATAAAAAAAGCATTTTTTTGCCATTATGTTGCACAGTGAAACACAAATGAAAATCACTCAGAACTTCTGCATTTTTGTACGTAATTTATTTTCTTCCAATATATTTATATAAACATTTTATAGTTTTATAAATGAGTTTTTCGACAGTGCACGCAGAACGATGGCATTTTAATTAGCAGACACTTTTATTCAAAGCAACTTACAAATGAAGAGTATAACAAGCGATTGACTGTAAAATGATCCAGGGGTTTATTAGCGCCATCTTGTGGTGGGTTTTATTACGTGTCTATCTGTACTTTTCTTTCCTTTTCGCTGCTGCGAATGACCGTGCAAGTACAAATGCGGTTGGTGAGGTTTTGGCCTTCGTGTGGGCACAGCGTAACATGACAATGACCGTCACACAAAGACGCATCGACACCTGACAGCGTCTGAGGACAGATATGAGGATGACGCCGAGACGAGCTCAGCATGCTTTACCGCAGTGGATGCGCATGTATTTCTACGGGATGCACGGAGTCACGCTGGACATCCTGCTGTCCTCCGCGCGCAGGTTCCTGGATCACAACGACTTCAGACTGCTGGGGTTCTCCTCTCCGTACCTGTGCGTCGTGCACTCCATCACGCATCTGGTTTTGGAGAAGCTCTACCTGCAAAAAAGATGCTTCCAAGAGCGACCTGTCGTCTTCCACCTCGTCTTCTACCCGTCCTTGTTCATCTGCCTGCAAATCCTAATAGGGAATGTGGTGACCTGCACGGAGAACATCAGAGTGGTTTCCATCACACAGCTCGTTGTGCATTACATCCTCGCTTTGTACTTCGCAAATGTCTTTCATAAAGGCTTCCTGAGTCTGCAGTATCAGGACAAGCGGGTGTTATTGAGGTCATCCTCCCCAAACGGGTTACCCGGCGTCCTGCGCTTCGTGTTCTTCGGGATGCATGGCTTTCTGGACGAGGTGCTCTTCACCTCTGTGTTCAACTTGTTTGAGAAATCAGATCAGACCTTGATGGGCCACACGTCCCTGTGGTCCTTCTTCATGTATGGAAGCTGCAGCTTCGTGGTGGATAAGCTCTACCTCCATCTGCACTTCAGGAGAGGATGGGGAACCTTGCAGCGGCTTCCCATCTACATCTGCTTCATCTACACGTGGGAGTTCAGCTGGGGCTTCGCTCTGAGACAGTGTGGCGCCTGCTCCTGGGACTATTCCCACTATCCTCTCAATTTCATGGGACTGGTGACATTGCTGTATCTTCCAGGATGGGTCTGTCTGAGTCTGTATCAAGACGTCTTGTCGAATGTTCTGCTGAGGGTTGTGTGCAATGATAGGAATGACAAGGAAAAGCCGAACGCAGGTGCCAATGGACGCCTGCTGCCAAAAGGGAAGCTGGAGAATGACCAGTTGCATGTGGGCTTTTCCTAAAATATCCTCCTGGGACCAGCAGAAAGGCATTTGAATCTTTGATTGTTTGAGAAAAGAAATAACTAGTGAGGTGAGGACTAGTTGTCACTCCAGGTTTATTTTTGAAAGTCAATTTCTGTATTGACATAAGAACCCCCCCAGCCCATCCCCCTGTATGTTAAGTGGGGCATGTTGTCACAGTATATGGGGTAAGTTGTCACAATGGGAACTTGACTTTAGTAAAGCTCTTTAATAACTTTTGTGCTAAATTTAAATACTAATGACTGTGAAGCACGAAAAAACATGAAACCATAAAAACGTGCAAGTTAACATAGACAGATATCATTGTTAGCCAATAGTAGAATAAATAGTATTTATATAAAGTTTATTAGTAATTTTATAATAATCAATAATACTGTTATATTATAGTGGGATTTATTTTGTATAATAAAATTTTATATTATTTTATAATTTATCATTTTTATATAAATTCAATTAATATTAACAATAATTCTGTTAAAAAAACTAAAATTAATTTGTAATTTTTAAACAATGTTTAATACACGTGACAGCACAAAAATGTGACAATTTAAATATATATATATATATATATATATATATATATAGAAGTATATAACTTTTATGCAAACATTTTGAAAAATAACAATTTCAATCTTTCAACTTTAAAATTTACTATTTAATTCAATGTGTTACTTGCTGTTTCTTTGCACTTATTTGTAAAATTTACCAACACTTAGTAGATAGATAGATAGATAGATAGATAGACAGACAGACAGACAGACAGACAGACAGACAGACAGACAGATAGATAGATCGAGATATATGACTTTTGAAACTGTAGTTACTCAGATGTGACTTTGACAAGTTTCATGTGTGACAACTTGCCCTGTTCTCCGCGACTTTATTTAAATATGAAATGGCTTATTAATTATTCACCTTATTGGTCAAAGTCCCCAAACATTTGGTATGACAGAAAAACCCAGGAAGTGCACACAGGGACAGACACGCATGTTCTCAGAGGTATAAATATAAGAAAACCCATAAATTGCTGGTCCTCAGGGGGATATTTGTACCAGCTTTACACCCTCAGAGAAACAACGGTATCTGCATTAGCATTAGCCATTGCACACACAGCAGGATTTCAGAAATGACTAACAAATAAGACTGCTGGGCTTTGACGGTTATTGAAGAATGGGGGTCTGGTTGATAGTTCTTCTGCATGATTGGGATTCATGAGGGAGATCTTCCCTTGTAACTGCATGCATCAGGACTTTACATGTCGAGACAGCAGTATTCAAGCAAGCGATTCGCCCTGATAATGAGCCACTCTGCACTAATTCGTAGCATAACTGATTGTGAGATAACTCTGACTCTTTATGGAGCCGTTCCTTTAGCTTTAACTGTGACTGCAACTGAGTGCCTTCATTCACACTTCAAGGCAGCTGGACTTCTGAAATCAAAACTTTTTAATTATTACATCCCTATTATTACACCTTAGATGCAGAGTTTGTGGAATAAAGAAAACAGATTTGTAATCGAGATCGAGAGTATTTATGGCAGCTACTGCTGAGCATTTATTAAAGAAGCTGTCTCAAAATACTTTTTATCAAACTTATGAGCACCATGCACTGTGTATCCCTGTGATCCCTCAAAAGACTCATTGTTGATTATATGACTGAATTTATACGTATAACTTCTGCTATTTGTAAAAAGATTATTCCTTTTCCCGAAAGATATGTCTGAGAGAAACTGCCAAAGCTTAGAAGAGTAAATCTTTAAAGTGATAGCTCATTTAAATATGCAAATTTGCTGAACATTTACTCACACTCAGTACATACAAGATGTAGATGAGTTTGTTTCTTCATCAGAACAGATTTGGAGAAATGTAGCATTGCATCACTTGCTCTGCAGTGAATGGGTGCCGTCAGAATAAGAGTACAAACAGCTGATAAAAATGTCAAATTTTTTATCTTTGCATATTTCTCTCCTGATTCAAATGAGATGACTTTGACTGGAGAACGCATTATTATGGATAGATGACACAAATTTTAGCCAGAAACATGCAGCTTTTCAGTTCTCTGGATGATAACTGATGGACAGGAGTGGTGGGGATTACTTGTGGATTATTGTGATGTTTTTATCAGCTGTTTGGACTATCATTCTGACGGCACCCATTCACTGCAAAGGATCCATTGCTGAGCAAGGGATGCAATGCTACATTTCTCCAAATCTGTTCCCATGAAGAAACAAACTCTAGACCTTCATTAGCCTGAGGGCACATTTTTAGCAAATTTCCATTTTTGGGTAAACTATTCCTTTAACATCAAGCCTCAAAATCCAGATTTTAGTAACTTTTTAGGGAAAAAGGGCTAGACAGCGTTCTGTAATTCATAAAAGTCACTGAAATAGTTTTCCTTCATGCATGTACTCACTTGTTAATGTAAAGACTCTCGGCAGCTGCTCAAATGTACTGTTTCCTCCTCCTGACTTTGAGGAAGAACATTTTGTATAGTTGGAGGAATGAGTTGGTGATGAATTTGATCATTTTCCTGTTTGTCTATGTCATTAATGCTAAAGCTAGATCATTTTATGGATGTTAGCCTGAGTCTTGAATGATAGAAATCATTTGATGCACTTCTTAAATGTATAGCATTTTAAGCTTGTAGCACATCTTTGTCTCAGTTCAGACTATGCACACATTACACTGATCAAATTAAACCGATCAAACGTGATGTCTGGTGTTTTTTGGGGTGTATTTCAGTGTTGGCGTGGTGACTGTGCTCTCGATACTCTGGTCAGGGCAGGACGTCTGGTTTACGTACACATCCCATATGATTCTTGACTACAGAAGTGATTATCAGTGTTATATCTGTCGTTTTTTTATGTTTTAAAAAAAACATTGTTTAACCATTTTTATGTAATTCCTAAACCATATTGTATATGAATTTGCAAACATTATAAGAACATTAACTTGGAATGTTCTCTGAATATTCTGAAACAAGTAGGCTATAATTATTTAATTTTAGCTGTTTTAATTAAAGTTTTTTTAATAGAAGTTAGATGGTTTTTTTCAGTTATGAAAACATAATTTCTGAACATTCAACCCTTACAGCTGTTCAGCTTTTTTTTTCTCGGTTATAAGCATGTCAATGGAACATTCAATTTAGCATTTTGCTAATATTATACGAAAATTAACCTTGAATGTTCTCAGAACAATCTGAAACATAAAAAAAAAAAAAAAAAATAATTATGCAATGAATAATGTATAAGTAACATTTTTATGCAAACATTAAAAAAAAGTTCCTGGAATAATGTTTGTTCATAATTTTGCCTAAACTTTCCCTGTTAACTGTACATTTGTATAAAGATTGCTCATGTTGAACTAATTTTAACATGTGACATTGTTCCTAAAACAGAGATTGCATGGCTGCTGTTGGTCTAAGGACCTTTTCTTACCGTAAGTAAAGGATAAAGCATCCGCTCTAATCTGCTTTAGTGTTTAACAGGGTTTTAACATGCTATTCATCACTGAGCGGTGCACATGGATCAGTTTCCTCCCTTGTGAATCATTAGTAATCTGTTTAGAAACTATTTCTAGTTTGTAATCAGTCTACAGAATGCAGTCTTTCAGTAAGTGTGTTTCTCAGAGGTGCCAAATGCAGTAAATGAGCAGTTCTCAGCCTCGAACCCCCGAACATAATATTTACACTTTAGATTTAAATAGTCAAATGATATTGAAAGCGTCACATGCAGAGCAGTACAGCTGCAGCCTTTTGGTCTGACAGTGACTCCACAAAGCTGATAAGAAGAAGTGTGATGTGTTGATGTTACTGATTAAGCAATGCAGTAACCAGCCAATCAACACCTGAAATGGAAAATAGTTCTTCAGAAATTATACTCATATACTGTATATTAGGCCATAGCCATGTTGCACATGTTTCTCTTCTGAGGCAGTGGTCAGAGTTCTCAGACAGTGCAGGAAATTGCTGCAGGTTTGTGGTGGTGACACTGATGGGCCACAATTTGGTAAATGACTTGCAATACATCAAATTCATTTTGCAAAAGCAATTCATGAGATCTAACGTGTCTCATATATATATATCACATATCATATATATGGCACCCATTATTCTCTCATCTTCCTTTCTTTCACTTTCTCTGTTTCCTTTCTTTGCTTGTCTTACTGCCGTACTGTCTGCAATGTACATTTTTAAAAAGCCTCTTAGGATTTTGTATGTTGTTGTCAGGTCAGTTACCTTAAAAAAATCTCTGACCAGCTTTGTGTAAGACTCCGCCCTTAAAACACTAAGACCAATCAAAATTATTGTTACATGTCAACTAGTGTTAAAGCAGCAATGCAAGATCTGATTTCGTTATTGGCTGTAAAATGTAAAGAGCTATGATGCTACAACCTTATTTAGCCAATTTTACCAGTTTTAGCTGACTTCATCCTTGCAAGGCAAGGCAAATGTATATACATAGCACATTTCATACACAATGGCAATTCAAAGTGCTTTGCATAAAAGAAAGTAAAATAATCATTAAAAAAAAATAATACAAGGAATGTAAAAACTTTAAAAAACTAAAAATTAATTAATGCATTTAAGAAAATTAAAAATAGCAAATTATTTTAGATAAAATACAGTCCAATAATTTCAGGTTGCCCATAATACAGTGCAATACATACAGTGCAATGTTGATATTGCTGTTGTTGACAGCAGTTGATCGTGCTGTTGAGATGCACAGAAAACACACATAGGAAGTCTGGTTTAGAAATAGGAAGAAGAAGTTAATCAGATTTCATAAAAGCATGCATATGTAATAGCAAGTGGGTGCCAGGGCATTGCTATACAGTTGCTATAGTGTTCTGAGAGGTTGATAGTACATTGCTATGTAGTTGCTAGTGCGGTTCTGATCTGGAAGGTATAAAATATAAATGTTAAAACACCAGGCATATTATTAGATTTACTGACTTACGCTTAACAAACATTATAAATGCTGTCTTTGCAACTACGGTAGCTGAAATAAAATAAGTTGACGTAAAAGTACTAAAATAAGTAACACCAAAACTGAAATAGAAAATAAATTAAAGCTTTATATAAATATAATACTAACACTAATAATAATATTAATACAAAATGGCAGAAATTACTCACATTTGAACAAACAATTATAAGAAAACCTGAAAATGTAAAAATAACAGCTACTTCAAAATTGTGTTCTAGAATCTGCTCAAAACATCAAATAAAATAGTGCCAGCTTTTCTCGAGGAGGAGAATCTGGGGGAAATCGTGTGATGTATTCAAACTTCATATCTTAACAAGCACCACTAATTGTCTAAATGTACTTTCTGGGTGTAGTGCAATAGCGGTCTGATTAAGTTTCATTGCCTTGTCTCTGTAATCAGCACTGGCCCCCCGCAGCACGGCTCCTGCGGCCCCCAGCGTCGCGCTCTCATCGATGCTGTTGAGATGCTCCATCTGAAGAGCAGCTCATAGGTGAGGACAAATAATAGTGTGATTTTACATCCCGAAACCAAATCCCCTCTCATGCGTTCACAAGAATGGGACTGTAACCTCAGACTTGACCCATACACCTGCAGTGATGTCATACAGATCTGACATCAGCTGAGCTCTCCAAGGCTTGTGTTTTCAGTGTTTAGGATCCCTGATATACAGCATATACAGTAGTGTGCAAATAATCAATTAATACATTTCAAAAACAAAGAGATGCATCGCGTAACAAAACCTCTCTCTTTTATAATGCAGTGAAATAAATACTTTACAAATGAAAGATATTTCATCTAAATTAATTGGAAGGTGATGGACATAATCTAAATGTGTCTTTATCGCCAAGTCAAATTTACATATTGTATTTTTGACAAAAGCAAAAGAAAATAAAATAAAATAAATGACATAACTTTTTACTTTTTAAAATATTTAAATATTTCAGCTAGTTGCCAATGCAACATTTATAATTTTAATGTAGTTGACATTTTAAAATAACTAAAACTAAATAAATTATATATACATAATAAAAAATTATAACAAAACAAAAAATTACAGAATTAATAAACCTTAAAAATAAGAATGAACTGAAAATATAAAAACCATATAAAAAGCTTTTTTATATGGTAAATAAAATACTTATTAAAATATATTATTATAAGTAATAAATTAAAGAGTAAAAACAGTATATAAAATGCTGAGTAACACATAAACCATCATCAAACTATCCAGTAGTTGCCATACTGCAGAAAATATGGAATGAAACCTCAGAGGTTTTGTTTACTTGTTTTTCTTCTGTTTTTGTCTGGGCAATTTGTCTTACACTTGAAAAACTTGGCAAAAAGTCTCAAAAACAAGGCCACTCTTGCAGAGGTCGAGAGGTTGTGCCAGCTTACATTAGTCAATATGGGTGTATTTGTCTAGTAAACAAAACAGGTTAAATGTCACTTTCTAGACATGTTTTCTATTGCTCATTTCAACCCTAAATATTACAACTGAGCACACAGGTTGCTCCATTATACACCTCAACATCAAACATTTGTATTAGCATTTATTACAAACCTGCTGGTGTTTACAGTTTTTTTTACAGACGCTAGGACACATTTCTCAATACTTAGGTCACTTTTGCAAAACTCTTCACACAGTGAGTACAACAGAAGTCTATTTGGGCTAAACTGAGGATCGATTATCATTGCTTTGGCACAAAATGCATTCAACGACTACATCTCTCAAATTTCATGAATTATTTTCTCACTCAGACACAACAACTGACAAAACTCTTTGTACGTACAAGTCAATCTGCACATGCTTACATACTGTTTTCAAAACTGTTAAACTTGTGTTCAAAACAATAACATAATACAAAACTGAATAAGACAGCAATTTGCTACATTTCTACAGTAATAGTTGAATGAAATATATTTCAAGTCTTAAAATGAAATGCTTTAAAAACAATTGGACAATTGCTGTAGTAGATCAGCATTGCTACTGTATCTGTATCAGTGGATGGTGTGGATACAAATTCTTCTATTTTGGAATTACTCCTACATAAAATATTGCCGAATTCTGCATCATGTCTGATTCATTCACATGTATTGCAATGAATTATAAACAGAGATGTGTCATTGTTTTAGACAAGAAAACATTGTATAATGATACATGTTGTTAGTGTTTTTTAGGTCATGTTTTGTGGCTGGCAAAATGTGTTTGTCGACTGTCAACCTGTGCTAGTGTTCTGGAAGAAAGAGTTGATTTGAGACTTGAAGGAAGTGTTTTTGGTAATTGTAGTGCATTTTGAAAGTGAAATTAACTGCTTTGCCAAACTGAAAGTTGGTTAGGTGAACTGTGTGAAGAGTTTTGCAAAAGTGACCTAAGTATTGAGAAATGTGTCCTAGTGTCTGTAAAAAAAAAAACTGTAATATGATGTAGCTGGTGTCAGTTCACTGTTCCCATTGGAAAAATAATAAGGTGTCCACTGCCACCCAGGGGACATGAAGAGAATTACAGCCTGGTGTGTCTTTTGCTGAAAAGAAGAAACAAGGTAAAAAAAAAAAAAAAAAAAAACACTTTCAGTGCTTTCAGTGCTTACGCCGTCAACTGTGCAGGATATAGTTTAGCTGCCAAATATAACCACCACACTGCTGAGTTTTAGGAAGTGACATCACTGGCAGTGTTAAAAACATGTGCACAGCACCCAGCTTTGCATGAGCATCTGAAATAGGATGCTAGATATCCTTACTGGGAAGTCTGGTTTAGTAATGATGTTTGGCCAGGTCCGAATGAAACTGACACAAAATATTGTTTGACATACTGTCAACTTATGAGATAAAGTCATTAATATGACCTGATTTTTGACTTGTCACAAATTAGACCTTTAACTCATAATTATGTCATAATTTTACATTTTTATTTTGTCCTTTTGTCTCATAATTATGATGAAGTAATTAAATGTTTTGACATAAGAAAGCCATATTTATGGCAGTAAAAGAAAATGACTTTTTATGTGTTTATTTTGTTGTCATAATTATTAAAATGATGACTTATAATTAACTTTTATCTTGTAATTTTGACTTTTTATCTCACAATTATGACATTGTAAAATTTTTTGGCTTTTTAGTTTGCAATTATGCATTTTTATCTCATAATAATGACTTAATATTTTGACTTATCTCATAGTTTTGACTTTTTATGTCAATTAGCTTATTATGTCTATACGACAAAGAAATCATAATTATAATATTTAAAAAGTTTATTTGTCATAATGTTTACTTTTATGTCATAATGACTTTTTATCTCATTATAAACATTTTTGACTTGTATCTCATAATAATGATTTCTATGTCATAGTTATGACTTTTTATGCCATAATAATTATTGACCAAAGCATCATTTTTTTCTTCTTGTGGGGACTGAAATGCAATTCCATATTTCTCTCTTGTTTCTTTCTATGTTCTTCTTTTCATGTCACTGGTCTGTATCTTTCTCGCTATTTTTCTCTGTTATATAATTAATTAGTTATGTTGTGTGGGCACGCAGTGATTTTTGTTGATGCATTATTTCCTCTTGGCCTGTGTTCATGCTTACAAACCAGCTGTGTGTGTGTGTGTCCTGAGGCCATTGTTTTCAAGCAAACACACAGCTGCTCTTTGACTCACATGTTCTCCTCTTGTCATGACAGTCTAGTAACACAGCCTTACATCATCTGGGTCTTCACCTTCTGGAAAAGCACAGTGCCTCCTGTTTTTATGATGTTTTTATTATATCCTGTTTCTCAGTTCTCTTACTTTGTGATCTTTTTTTATGAGTTACAGTAGAATCACAGCTCCAACCCAAGCAACACAACACACATTAAATAACTCCAGGTGATTCCCTCAAAGATCCACTGCTGTGCTGCTTCCAAACAAGCTACTGTAGGATTATTTACCTTTTTACTCTACGGGACCAGTTGAATCTGAACATCTGAGTTTTGATACTGTTTGAATGCTCATTTCAGGACTGATGTGTGATTTTGAGCTCAATATCAAAACAATATACTCCTCTTTTAAAGTTATAGTAAATGAGTCTGGTAGGGATGGGATAAACAGTACTGCTGTAATACAACATTCCATGTGCAATGCATATTTTGACATCAGTGTAAATTCATAGTGCCATTCCAAGCATATTTTGTAACCATAATAGTGATGACTGTTCATGTTTATAACATAATTGATAATATTGACAAAGTAAAAACAATAAGTCAGTTATGAGACGAAATTATCAAAATTATGACAATTTTTTAAAATCTAAATTATGAGAAACAAAGTCAAAATTATAGGCAGAAAAAATAGAAATGTACAAAATATAATAATTATGACACACTACATGAATTTATAAGATGAAATAAATATGATCTAAAAAGAAGAAAATGTAAAAAATCATAACTTCTTTTCTCGTAATTATGCTTTTGCTATCTCATAATATTGACTTGTCATAAATTTTACTATTTTATCTCACAATAATGTCATCATTTTGACTTTTTGTTAATTCTTTTTTAGATAAAACATAATTAAAACAGAAAATGTTTTATGGCATTTAAAATTTAGACATCTCGTAATTTTGACTCATAATTATGACTTAATATGTCATCATTTGACCTTTTTGTCAACTATTTTGATATAAAACATTAATATTATTATATAAAAAAAAATAGAATTTTATCTCAATTTTGATTTTGACTTTTATTTTGTAATTCTGAATTGATGTCATAATTTTTTTATTACTTACAAGGACAAAAATTATAAAAGAAGTCATAATTATAACCAAAACTTCTCTCTCACTTTATCTCATAATTGGGTAAAACATTATAAAGTAAAAAAAAAATGTTAGCTTTAATGCACTGTAAATCACTTTGGATAAAAGTGTCTGCTAAATGCATAAATTTTAATTTTACATTTCATTATGACTTTTTATGTCATAATTATAATTAACTAAAGCCTTCCAAAGACTTCCACATCTGGAGTATAACAATGATTTAAGTCTCATCAGCAGAAATGCACATGTTCATGATCCCAGAGGTCTGTTGACATGTCTGTTTCAGATTATAAAAACACACACTGCTGCTCACATCACCTAATTGCCACTTAAATGTGGCATGAATACTGGAAGTGTGCTGGACGGTAGCTAACAGCTGGGTTTCATAAGCATACTTGCTGCATAATCTAATACTGCAGTGATTCAGATGAACACATTCAGCTTTTGTCTGGCCAAAACTATCGGTTGTCAGCATAACACCATGCAGCAAATATTATGCTCACCCACAATCGGTCCTCAAATAGCACAAGGAAACATGCAAAGGTGACAACTTGAAGAGACAAAAACAGTGGAAAGTTGCACGGGAGACCTGAATTGCAGAAGTGAGAAGATACGTGTGAAAGGTTAAGAGAGATATGGACACATGCAACACTTATATGATTTCTGATAAGGAGTTCTTATCATCCTCTGTGTCAATGTCAATAGGTGTGTTTACAGCAAATGGTAATCGCAAGCAGGCTGGAGCCCTCACTTTCAATGAAAACATGATCTCACTGGCTGTGTATTAGATTATTTAAAAGTTTCTTTGGTTCATTTTTTTATTTAAACTGTAAATTGGATGGTTTATTTATACCACATTTAATATGGAATTGTAAATGAAAGTGATTCGAGGTGGAGTAAAATTGTTTGGTTACAGAATATGAGGTTAGAGTCCCTAATCAGACATATAAAAGTCAAGTTGTAAAGATGACAGAATTAACTACAGTATTAATTGTCAATTAAAAAAAAAAAAAGATATGGGAAAAGAATGTTTTAGAAATTGGTTGAACAAAACAAAGACATACCTGAATATATGTTTTCATTCCTTTCTTTTGGCATAATCAGTTTTTACCCACTGACTCTCTCTCTCTGTGTGTCTCTCATCTAACTGGTTTTTCAGGTTTCTGTCTGTTTACCTCACTGCTCAACCATGTTTGGGAGTGACTAAATTCAAGCAGGAACTGGAAAAACTCAGAAGTGTTGACGGCTACTAATATTTTCACCACATCAAACCTTATACCCAAAGCTTCACAATCAACATAGCTGAGGAGTTTCTGTAAATTATTACATTAACTTGTCATAAAGCCTCCTGATGTCAAGATATTACCGAAGACGAAAGAACAGACTGGCTACATTATTGTTTAAAATATTTAATGTGGCTCAAATCAGAACACACATCCATATTTTATTGTACTTTAACATATTTAAGAAACACTCTACCAAGAGACAGACTGTCAGTGCTAAGAAGGTGCAAAATAAGTTCAAGTGGCTATTTTGTAATTAGGAGCAATTGTTTTTTTAAATTGTTGTCTTGTTTTTTTTTTTTTTTTTTTTTGTGCAAAGAGGCCATGTAAGTCACATTCCTACTCTAATTAAGCTTGGCTTTATTGTTGTGGACTCTTCATTCTTTTATTTTATTTTTCTTTATTTTCTTTTGCACTGTTGTTGTTTGTATAAGAAGCCTGCTTCAAACCGTATTATTGCAGCGCTAAAAATATTTTTTTAATTACTTATAATTTTTAAAAAAACTCCCACTTGACTCCACGTCATGACTCCGCCCACACTGCGTTTCTTTGTGAAACTGCGTTTGACTGCGTTAATGCCTTGACTGCGCTTTATAATGTCTAATAACCAACTAATTTTTGTTTTAAAAGCATTTAAGTGACTATTTCACGTTATAAGTAGACTAAACACGATATGAATCCTACTATAGCGAAGGCTTAACTCATTAACTCATGTTAACGTTGCTTGGTAACCTTCCCAGAGCGTCTAGTCACGTAATTCCTTGAATATTCATAGGCCACGCCCCACACCTCTCGGATTCGCCAGATCACCTGCGCTCAGGCCCAAAGCCCGCCTCTCGTCCAATTAGATGTGGCTACTCATGGAACGCCAAGGCACGTCGTTAATATTCATAAGCTACTCTTTCGCCGTAGTGGGATTTGTAAATTCGCCGCGTTTCACTGTCATGCGCATCGGTGGCAGTGCCATGTTGGATCGAAAGCTCGGTGCACAGGAGTTCAGATGAAACTTTAGAGTCTCAAGACGACGTTGGATAACCAAACGAGGATCGCGTTTTATTTCTGAGACACAAGACCTCTCTCAACCCACCACCGGCCGAAACACAACAGGCCTGGATATGAGAGCCTTCGGGTCCAAGCGGCGGTGATTAGAGATCAATGAACACGTATTTTCTGTTGAACACTTCCTGATCACAAGTTCACACCATCGGATTGTCAAAAATGAGCGGTCCACCTTCACACAGGAGGCCTGGGATCAATATCGGCTCCATTCTTCTCACCCCGCAAGAAAACGAAGTGCTTTTCAACCACCTGGGCAAGAAATGCACGGTAAGTTCTCACGCATTTGCTTGATTTCTTTCCCAGGTAGTGTTTGTTGATGTTACCAACTCGATTCAGTGTAACTAATGATTCCTCTGGAATGTATCACTTGGATAATCCATTCACGGAATACAGAGATACATTGTATCCAATTGTTAAACAGACGCATGTGTCTGACAGTGTTTCTGGTGCAATGCATGCTTTTAAACTTTCAGGTGAACTTGTGTGAGGTTTTCAGACTTTTTGACAAAAAATATGATTACCTCCCAAATAAAATATATGACGGCTATATATTTTTCCATAATCACTCATATATATATATCAGCGTTTCATGACATCTTTAAATAACTCTGGAAACGTTAAGTGCTTTATTTTACCTTAGCAGTTGTTTAATGTAAAGAAAGACCTTCATAATTCAGGGTTGCCAGGTTTTCATAAGAAAACCCGCCTAATTACTACTCCAAACTTGTCCAAGTTTAGCCCAGTCGAGTTTCAGAGGGGTACCTAGTTAATTTTAGCACTCCAGGATAAATATCATGTTATTAGAGTCGCTTCAACCCGCGTACATGAAAAAAATCAACCCGTTACGACAGGGTTAAAGTACCTAATTCCGCGGGATAACCGCGGACTTGGCAACACACAGCAGTAGGCGAACTTGATTAGGCGGTGTAAGCATATTGGCTCATGCATTTATGTTCCTCTCACAGCTTGATTTTATGGCAGATGAATCCCGTCACCTGACAGCACCTCATAAAATTCTTCCTTTTCCTCTGATTGTTTCAGTCTCAACGTCAAATAGTCCTGGTTTCAAATACTAGACATTCACCACCTTTA
Organism: Carassius gibelio; assembly: GCF_023724105.1. Taxonomy (NCBI): domain Eukaryota; kingdom Metazoa; phylum Chordata; class Actinopteri; order Cypriniformes; family Cyprinidae; genus Carassius; species Carassius gibelio. The sequence goes on along the minus strand of NC_068374.1, from coordinate 33,527,431 downwards.
CATTTCCCAGTCTTATGCTATGTGTACAGTGATAATAAGCAGCCTTTCATAACTAAGACTCATTGGAGGAAACTGTTGTCACTGTTGGTGTGTCTGTTCAAACTATCAATAATGTGTAACCAAATATTCAAAATTGGGAGGAGCAGGTGGAAAAGACATTGAATGTTTGGCTGATATGGCCTACATTGTGCAATTCTATGCACATTTCTCAAATTTTAAGTAACATTTGCCGTATAAAACTGTTCATTTTGAGACTAACCCTAGGCACAATGACCATCTTGGTCACATTTATTGACCGACAATCTCAAAATGACTATAGAGTTGGTAAATTAATCAGTCCTGATGATATTTTTATTTATGGGTCAAAATGAGACGTCCCATTTTGGTGTCCGCTTCAAATAAAAGCAATTTTATATACATCGGTAGAGTGTCTACTTTAATGTAAAATTTTATAAAATGTAAAAATGTGTGATAAAGTGTTTCATTATCGTTCATTTTAAAACATTTATGTAAAAATGTAAATAAAAAATAAATAAATGGGGGGAAAATTATAAATAATTAAAATGTACTTATTGAAAATATAAAAGTAAAAAATTTTAACATTCTATTTTTTTTTTTACATTTAAAAAAAACATCTGGGTAAAAAAAAACAGTGGTTTGAAAGATAGTAGACTATAAAATAAAACACATTATAATATTAAAAAAAAAAACAATTAAAGCTGGATTTAATTTGTATTTATATATTTTTGATGCTCAAATCACTTATCATTTTGAACCTTGTTAACCATAAGTTGCACCTTTCGATTTTGTAGCGATAGTTGATGGTAACCTTTTGATCTCTAGTTTAATAGACAGACATGTTTAATCATCAGTGTCATCAGATTTCTCTCGACTGTTGTTGCGTAACATGGAGTTTTTTTTTGGGTAATGTTTAGTCCAGTGTCACGTGCTGCTCTCTCTCACCTGTGCGTTTGTAGTTCAGTCTGTTTCCTCATTCCACTACGTTCCCTGTTGTGTTCCTACACGAAAGTCGTGTTCTTAAGAGAGCGATAACTAAGCTTCTCTTTTCACATGAGGGCACCTGGGTTTCCAAAGTGCCTTGTTCCTCCGTTTAAAACTGGAGTCGCTGGACTTGTTGCCCAAAATTCATAGATAATCTCGCATGACATGAGTCCTTTACGTACTTTACATTCCTGGCGGCGTTGGATGGTGACACATCTTATCATAAGCTTGCGATATCAAGGCTTAGAGTCACCTTTAACATTGATTATGAAAGTCTTTTCACATTCTAACGGACGTGTTGTGGCATGATTGAAGCGGGTGTGTTGTCCACATCTCTGAGGATTCAGTTCACTTGCTGTGAATCACAGAACCATGATTTTGTGACCTTTCTTGTTATTCTTCTCTTCTGCCAGCGGTTTTGGGAGCTTTTGCTTCATGGTGCTCACACACCGACTGGATGCAGTGTTAGTTTTAGAGCAGGACTGCTCGATCAGCCCACCGTGAGGATGTGGTCCGGTGGGCCTCAGTGGTTTTCTGCTGCTGATGGCAGTATGTGGTTCTCCTCCTGCATGTGAATGTGGGGGGGGTTGGAGAACCAGTCCTCTCAGGTAGTTCCTGCTGGCCGGGTTTCTGTCATTTTTGGTTGTTTGAACCCTGAGGACGGCTACAAATCTCTTCGTTTGAGTGTGTAATGAATAGAATTTGATAATAGCATCGATCAGGGGTCTCCAATCTCGGGAGTTCAGCCCAACCCTAATTAAACACACCTGAAGCAGCTAATCAAGATCTTACGAGGCAAGCGACACCCCGGCAGAGATTCTTCAGCTTTCACCCTCAATTTTATCCTTTCAGTGTGAGTTTTTCAATGTCCAGATATATAAGAGTGGGGTGGCTGATGGACGAAATAATAATTTGTACATGTTGGTAGAATTGTAATAGCTTCCCCTTCAGTTCTACTAACTGTATAGCGCTAGTTATAATTAGTTTTTCACTGTTAACTTCATTTTTTTTTTTAACACGCATCTGTTTGTTAATTTGCTTTGGGCTATTTAGATTATTAGGTTATTGATTAGTTTTTGATGCAAAAATAACTAACCCCTTGCTAAAGTATAATGACATTAAATTATATTTATTGGTTGATTAAATTATTTACCTACTGAATTTATCAATTCTTATTATTTACAAGTTATTGTAGTACATATCCAAAGTGTCTTTTTATTTTTATTTATTTATTTCTTGCATGAACACAAATTTCTTTTATGTATTACTTTATGTATAATTATGTAGCTTTATTTTAAAATGTGATAGACATTTTTTATTATTTATTAAAATCATATTACTTATTTTTTCATTAGTTTTATGTATTATTTTTAAGTTTAAGATATGTAATTATTTGAAACTCACCATGGCTCACCAAGGCTGCAGTTATTTGATGAAAAATACAGTAAAAACAGAAACTTTAATTTTTTTATGTAAAGTGTAATTAATTCCTGCACAGCTCAGACTTCAGTGTCACATGATCCTTCAGAAATCATTGTGATATGCTGATTTAATCGTCTTATTATTAAATTGATTAACTTTCCTTAATATTTTTGTGGAATCGGATACTTTTTTCAAGATTCTTAGGAAAGTTAAAAAGAAAAGCATTTATCAAAAATACATTTTTGTACATTGTACATTTTTGAATGTCTTTACTGTCACATTCGTTTTGTATAATGTCTCTTTTCTTTGCTGTATGATCATCAGTGATGTCATCAGTGATGTCATGCATAAATACATATAGGCTACATTACATCACCAGATTTCTTCCGGAGGTCATTTCCGCTAGCCGCAGCTAATAATGAGCGAGAAACTATGAGATAACATCACACACACTCGGGATCGGATGGATGCCGCTGACTTTGTGAACTGATAATAGGCGGCAGCTTCATTCAGCCAATGAGAGCGCAGAAGCCCCTCTCGCTGTGTGTGTGTGTGATCCTACTGTGTCCCTGTAAACCTTCCTCTCGCTTTTATCTTTGAGTGAGTCTGTAGCAGCTCGCAGGCCTGGCTCTATTGGCTTTGCTGGTCTTCTTTGATTATGTAAATCATCTGGCCCGTCCCGAGGATGGATGCTGATTGTTAATTCCTGAAAGTGGCTGTTTGGCGAGGACCTCTTCATGTGTATTGCAGCTATTCACTTAAAAGTGCTGCTGGGAAGTTTGGGATTACATCACTGTCACAAACTCAGTTTTTAAGAGTAGCCGGCCTGTCCTTTGTGGCTTTTCTCTATAAATATTGACTGGCTCTTTTGTTCTGCTTCCTCTCAGCGGGTTCGTCTCGGGTCAAACTTGATTTGTAAACTCAGATGCATGCGTTGGTTTCATCTCGGGTGTATCCTTGTTTTTCCTCGAAGGCGACATATTGTGGGAAAGCAGACAGTCCAGGATTTTGTCTTTCACTTTTCAGTGTTTGTTCAGTCCTTTATTAAAGCTAAACTGGAAAAACCGGTCATTTTGTGGAAGCTTATTTCCAACATGGAATAAAAAATAAAAAGATCATTGTGACCTTTTCTCATGATTATGACTTTATATTTCATAATTCTGAGTTTGTGTTTCTTGCAAGTCTGAGAAGAAAAGCCACAACTGTGAAAGAAAGCCTTTATTTATTTATTTTATTGTATTCCTTTTATTCCATAAACTAAATTGCAACTTACAGTAACTCATAATTTTTATTATTTTTATTCCATAAAAAATAAGCTCACATTTTTTTCTCAAAGAGAAAGTCTAAATTGTGAAAGTCGTGATTACCTTTTTTTTTTTTAACTCTTTTATTCCCATAAATTAAAATGGTAATTGCAACTTTTTATCGTACTTTTTTCTCAGAATTGTAAGATGTTACCGCAATTCTGAGAAAAGTCTGAAATATGATTATTTTGTTTTTATTCTTTTTTTTTTCTCACAGTTCACTTTTTGTCCTCACAAGTGATAATTAACATCAGACAATTTAGACTTTTTTTTCTGAGAAAAAAATGCTGAGATTTGTTTTTTTTCTTCTGAGATATAAACAATCTATGCTCACAAATATATAAGTCATAATTAACTTTTTTTATTCCTATTTTATTTATTTTATTTCATTAAAAATAAAGAAAAGTAATTGTGACTGTTTATCTCACAACTGACTTTTATTTTTCAAAATTCTGAGTGCATATCTCTTTTTTTTTCAGAATTTTTGTAATGCTATTGATATCACAATCAAGAACTCATTAACACATGACCGCAAACATTTATACATCTATCTATTTAATATTCAGAAACTTGGTTCAATCTAGCTATTATGATAGTTTACGTATAAAAGGTGAACTACCAAAACTCTTCCGTAGAATTTAGTTCTTTTTGTATTATACATGCATGCTCTAATTTTTGGTAGTATTAAACATGATCTATGATCATGAGCTGTGCTTTCTGCCGAAGAGGTTGGACTGCAGTGTTAATGTGTTCATTCCTCTAGATTAGTCTGAGAGAGCGTGAGCGTCTTCTTTCTCTGGTGTTGTGACTGGTGGCTTCGTGAGGAGACTATCAAAGGCATCGTGTGTTGGGCGTCTTTCACTGTGGTCCTCCTCGCTCACATCCGTCATGAGGTGTTTGCCCTGTGAATGACCACCGATGTTGAACGGCACAGTTTGTGGTAGTTTCATAGGATTAAAACTTTAAAATTGAGCACTTGTTGTGAGCTTTATAGAACATGCATGTATAAACCAGTCATCTTCACTTTTAAAGCTTTTATCATTGTGAAATGTATACTTGGGCATCTGTTTACACAGAAGTTAATGTGACCTTCATAAGCAGGTGCAGAATGACATCTCCATTACAGATTTGTAATAGTTGTGCTGTTTCTCTTCTGTCTCTGCAGAGTTTGTGTTCAGCCGTGGTGCAGGTCTATGGAGCAGACAGAAACTCATCCTGGGTGAAGAAGTGCTGTGGGGTGGCCTGTCTGGTGAAAGACAACCCTCAGAGATCTTACTTTATCAGGGTGTTTGATATGAAAGTAAGTCAACCGACGCTCCATGTGGGTCAGATGTCTTTTAGATACCTCGGGGCTAGGGGTGGACTATGTGGAAAAAAATATCATAGCACAGTTTTCTTTTCTTTTTGAAATCTCACAAATCTTTGTCATGTTGGTTTTACTATTTTGCAAGTTGTTTGAGCGTTAAAGCCAAACTAATTTCCTAACTATCAAATTCAATGTGGGCCAGCAACTGTTTGGTTATCCACATTCTTCAAAATATCTTCTTTTGTGTTCAGCACAAGAAATAAATTAATACAGGTTTGGGACAACGTGACAGTGAGTAAATAATGACAGAAATTAAATTTTAGGGTGATCTATCCCTTAACGGTAATGACAGTAGACTGCATGTTTAATAGGTGTACTGTCCCTTTAAGACCTTCACGTATGTATCTAATACAGACACACATACTGTATGTTTTTCTCTCAACTGTTTACTTTCACTTTAGACATAACCAACTGAGTCTAAATGTTTTAACAGTATTAGCTCAAAAGAGAACTTGGTTCAATAATTAGGTGCTGTTTGACAGGCTTTAGCGAACTTAAGAAATGCCTCCTGACCTCAGACCTGTTTTAAACACTTTATATCATTTATAAGAAATGGCAAGCTCAATGAGAAAAATGTACAACAAACAAACTGTATAATATTATTTTATATTAAACTTATTTATTATTTACACTTTTATATTTCATTCATGTATTTTTTAAATTGTTCATGAAGTAGAAGAAATATTATAAAAAGTATCTTTATTTATAGATAAATTTGTATTTATTTTATGAATATCTTGTATATAAAATATATATATTTTTAAATGTATATGTTCGCACATGTTTTTATACATGTGTATATACTTTTTTTTTATTAAGTAATATAAATCACATTTTATTTATTAATTTATATGCATATTATTTATTAATTTATATGCATATTATTTCAATATTTAATTCATTTTATGAATTTATTTTACTGTATAAATAAAATCTTTATTCATATAAATAAAATAATCTAACATTTCACACATGGAAGTCATGTTTCTCTTGGTATTAAGGAAACCATTTCTTCTTCTGCTTTGACAGGAGGGAAAACAATTGTTTCATCAAGAGTTCTACAACAACTTTTCAATAAACTTCTCCAGGCCATACTTTTTCACCTTTGCTGGAGATGTAAGTACTTGGATGCCCTTTGTGTTTTTCAAACAGTCATGCTGTATGCTTGTACTTCCCCTGTCATGGACACAGACCGATAAAGTTTGTTAAAATCAATGTTAACATGAAATTGAATCTTATTACGCATGATTCATCCATGCACTTTATCCTCAAAAAAAAAAAAAGTCTTTGTAATCCTTCATTAAAATGTCGATTTATTATTGTTTTACTCTAAAATGTGCTGCATTCAAAAGTTAAATGAGTTGCAAATGCTATTTTGTTTAAGTGAATCAGTGCAGGGGTTTTTCCTGTTTGAATAACTCTTCTGAATCATTTGTGTTTTGATTAATGACTTCTAGTCTGTCTGCAGTGTATATAAAGCATATTTAATATGCATTTGTCCGCAGACGTGCCAGATCGGCCTCAATTTTGCCAGTGAGGAGGAAGCCAGGCGATTCAAGTCTGCTGCCAATGAACTTCTGATTAAAAGAGGGAGGAAAACCGGTAAATTCAGCCGCATATCAGCCTGTATCTGTCCTCCACTTCATGACAAACTCTGTCTATGTATTGTGCTGCAAAGACATAATTTGGGTTTCTTCTGGCATGACTCAGTTGCTCCTTTTATCTACTTCTGTCACTCTTTCTTTACTGCTATTTCCCGCTCTCCCAGTGTGTTCTTCCTAACCAAGGCTCCTCACACAGTTTCCTCGTCTGTTTGTGCCACGTCTTGCTGTTTGATGTCTCTAGGTCTGCTTCTGATTAGCTCTGCTCTTTAACCACTTCCTGTCTTTGTGTCGACTGACTCAGCAACTTTTCCTTGGACAAGGAGAGCATTGTGCATTTGAGTATTTTCCAGTGCACTTCCAACTAATAATAAACAACTTCTGATCTTTCCTACCAGCACTAGATTGATCCTAAACCTCCCCTTCCTGCTCTTTCACTAATAAACCTCACATTTTAAAATCAGGTGGTGGTGAATTAAGTAGTAATGGTTATCTTAATTTTGTCTTGCAGAAAAAAGACGTGACCCACCTAATGGTAGGTTGTTTACTAATGAATTACATTATTTGTTGATAGACTGAGCTTTAAACATGACTGACAAAGTTTATGATTTAAAATGTATTTATTTCTCCACACGATTTGAAGATATGCGCTTATTAATACACAACAAATCTTGGATAATCAGGTTGCAAAAGAAATGTGCAAGTTGCATCTTGCAAAAAAAAAAAAAACCTTTGCAAAGAAATTGAAATTATTTTTTCATGGAGGTAAAAAGGTCATTAAAATTTTGTATTGACAGTTTGGCCCAAAATTCTCATTACTATTAAATAACATTATTCAATTCAATAAATACAATTCTGCCATTCTGTATAGCTACGCTTAATATTTGCTAATAGTTTTCCTACAATTCACCACATAGTTTAAAATGCACATAAGCAAACATTGAGCAAATGCAATTTCCAAACTTGCACACCATCCCCCTTGTGTGCTGTTGCTCAAAACTTGATCTACACAGTGGTGATGGTCTTTTAACTGTAAGGCCCCCAGGAGCCATCAACATTCCACCCAACTAACGTATGTTAACAGTCCATTTCTCCGCTTTACCATTCACCCCAGAGGCAAACAAAAAAAATCCAGCAATACTGGAAAATCTGGTCACTTCCATCCGTCTTACAGACAAGCAATGCTGAAGCTTTGGAATAACATGTTTCAGCTATTCAGCCGTGTAGAAGCAGATAAACTGGATTTGGATTTCAAATATCTGCTTCTTTTTAATGAAAGAAGATTATTTTGCATGTGTAAAGGTGCTGTTTCAAGTGAGCCAAAAGTGCATGATCAAGTGACCTATAGGTGATTCATGGATACATGATCTCCTGACATGTGTCTGATGTCTGTGGATGAACAACACGACAAATATTAGACCTCTTCTATTTGAGAGGATTTTCTCTGCTGGTTATATAAATTTACTCGGTTTACTCGGATCAACAGGGGTTTTCCTTCTCATAATTTCGTGCCACACACTTATAGAACAATTATAGGTTTGTAAACATTCAGGATGCACGGGCATCATGGTTGCAGAAAACCTGGGAGCGAATAGCCTTTACGGATAGAGAATTAAACGGATACAGTATAAAATTGTAAGGTTTGAACAGATTGCCGATTATATTGATTAGATGTCATTTTCAAAATGTCCTCTGCATATTACAAGAGCTTGCCACTAAGCGATAATCACTGTTATTCAATTAATTTGACGCTAGATAGTGGGATAGTCTTACAGGTCTGGAATAAACAAATAATAAAAAAAGTACATTTTAATAATTCAAAATTCTGACTATTCTCGCAGTTCAGAATGAAAAAACTTTGAGTTATAAAGTCTGAATTTGGATATATAAACTTGCATTTGCGATGAAAAAAAGTCAGAATTATGTAAAAATGTTAATAGTAAGGTTTGTAGGACATCATTGAACAGCAAATATGAATTTTATGTAGGCGTATTATTTATATCAAATGTATGCTTTAAAAGTAGCGTAATCGTAGCAGTTTTCATCCAAAATATGTCCATTTAAACGTCAGCATTTCGTTTCAAATGGCATCTTTTGACGACAGTGTTCTAAAAAAATTATTTGCATTCCAATCTTGACATCAAAAGGCACAAAAATATATATATTTTTTATCTTATTTCATGGATTTTACCCGTTTACTTCCACTTGTTTCCAGTGTTTTTCTGCAAACACTATCCGCACGCAGCTGCAAGTGACGTAACTGTGACGTCTATGCTAAATTGGTATATATTCATCTAGTACTGACATTCATTTTGGTATGATTAGCGCCCTCTGGCTGCGTGGAGGGAAGTGTAGCGTGTCCTCATCACACCGTGCTTGGAAGAACCTGAGAGATTTGTGGCAGCTTATTGCTGGGTTTAACGGTTATGTAAAATCCAGCGGGGGTGTATAATTTGCCGGGATTAAAAAGAGGCGGGTCTTTATGTCCCTTCAAATGCTGGCAGAGAACAGCAAGAGCAGCCTGACCAGACCCAGCTGTGTCGTGGACATCTGCATGCATTCAGAGATGATGTTCTGCACTACCTTTTTGTCAGCGCCGACTGATGAGATACTAGATGAGGCTTCAGATTTGGGAGGTTGCCTGGCTCCCCTGCAGTGCCTCGTCCTCCCACAGGACGAGCTGTACTGTCCGTTCTCGGACCCCACGGCTAACCTGCGGCACAGCGAGCGCACCTGTGTGGTGATGGGTAAAATCCTCCTGAATCTGGGTTTAGGGGGTGGAGACATTAGCGGACGCTTTAGCCCGTTGTTTTTATTCTCGCCCGCTTGCAATGTCGAACGCGAGGACGCAGGTAGGTTATGCCCTGAGATGTGGTGAAGTTTCTCTGAACACTTCTACATGATTGGACGTGGTGTTTTATTGGCCCGTTTAGTCTTAAAGCAGTTTCTTGTGTTCAGTGCATTTAAGAAAGTGAGTGTTATAGAAAGTGCTTGTTTATAGAATCCATGAAATAAAAACGATAAATAAAAAACATGTCAGATTTTTCTCTCATAATTTGCATTGATATATATATATATATATATATATATATATATATATATATATATATATATATATATTATATAACTCCAGAATTAGGACTTTTATTTTCACCATTTTGACTTCTCAGAATAATGAGTTTTATCGCAATTCTGACTTTTTCTTAGAATTATGAGTTTGCATCTCAAAATTGGCTTTTTTTCTATAGTTCTGGCATTTTATTTTAAAAGGCATTTGTGGCTATCTCAGATGTTATTTTTTTTTGTTATTTTTTTTATTATTATTTCATGCAAATGCGAGTTTGTATCTCAGTCCAGACCTTTCCTCCCAAAATTGCAAGAATTATGTGACAAAATCATAATTGCAAGATATAAACTCTTTGAATAAAAGTCAAAATCATGAGAGTGACAAAATTGTGAAATAAATCAGAATTACCCTAATTCGTTTTTTTTTATTGCCTTGTTGGAAGCATGCTTCCACATTTTTATCCCATTACTTAATGCAGAATTTAAAAAAAGAATTTGATTGTTTTCGTTTCAGAACCATCAGGACCTTTAGGACCGACACTTCCGATGGCAACAGTGGACATAAAGAACCCCGAAATCAACAGCCAGCGTTATCAGAATAACACTCAAATGAACAACATCAACCTCCACAGCAACTTCAACTGGAAAGACAAAGGCAAAGGCAAGAACAAGAAGAAGAAAATATCCAAATCTGAAATCGGCACCCCGAGCAATTTCCGGTGAGTTCACTTTTGAGTTCAAAACCACTTGGTTCCGCGCTTCCCTTTCTAGAATTGTTGGTTTTGGCCAGGTATTGCATACACTTCCTTGTGCACTTAACAGTAAAGCTGCTTTATCAAAGCAGAGTTCCTGTTTTTTTCCTGGCCGTTTGCTCAGTACGTTGTGATGGAAAGTGTAATCTGATGGCCACCTGTTTTTAATCTCATGTAACGTATCCCAGACGTGGATAATCTGGACTTTATATTCGAGGAATCATAAAGTCGACTTCCTCAAACATGAACATGTTTATTGATGTACCTTTAATCTCCGTTTTATCTTTATTTGATCAATGCATTTACAGTTTCTTAGCTGTTTTTTATTGAAATGTCTTTATTTTTCCAGGCATGTCGGACACGTCGGCTGGGATCCCAACACAGGCTTTGATGTGAGGAATTGTGACACTGCATGTTTTCATTCAGTGCATCTGTTTACATGTTCATCATTTTCTGGGTCACGGGTCACGTCAGGAGATGATTCACAATTGCAAGTCATCTCTTACACAATGTAATTGTAGGGGCTGTATCTTTATAATCCAAAAACAATCATTCTCCCAAAAATCAAGGATCATATTTCAGGTGTTGCGCTGGAGAGTGTGTATTAGATCTGTGTGGCTCCACTTTTTAATTTGAATTTCCCCTGAATGGGAGATTACATAAAGGGGATTTCTGCAGAAGCAATTTTTCATTATCAGAGGAAAGAATTATTAAGCCCTATGCGGTACAGTCATCTGTTTCTGTGGTTTAAGAATATTCTGAAACATCGTGGCCCCCAAAAGTCTTAAGATATCTTAAATGTTATGTTAAAAATATGTGAATCTCATTGCATTACATAAGAAATGAGCAAACGGGGTGGCTTTTTTCAAACAATACATTTCACAAAAAGAAACTGGTTAGGTTTTCCGTTATTTAAAAAATAGATATACTGTTCAAAACGAAGACGAAAAAGTATTATTTTTCTGGTTACTGGAATACACTATTGTTCAAAAGTTTGTGGTCAGTAGAAGTTTCAATGCTCACCAAGGCTGCATTTAATGCACTTCATTTTCTCATTTCTGTGATAAAACAGCATTTATTCAAATATTTTATAACATTTTAAATGCCTTCACTGTCACTTTTGATCAGTTTAATGCATCCTTGCTGAATGCATAAAAAAAAAATCATACTGACCCCATACTTCTGTATCTCCAGCATTAAAAGCGTGACTTTAAAAAAGAGAAATACTGTGACATAAGAAGCAGAAGTTAACTCTAATTTTAATTTGATTTGCATTCCATTTTTGTCTCGTTTGTTAACTTTTGTTTGTCTTTTCTCAGTTGAATAATCTGGACCCAGAACTAAAGATCCTGTTTGACATGTGTGGCATTTCTGAGGCCCAGCTCAAAGACAAAGAGACGTCTAAAGACATCTACGAATTCATTGAGCAGAGAGGAGGAGTAGAGGCGGTCAAAAATGAGCTTCGACGACAAGGTGAGTCCGAGAGTTTGCGTACAATTATCAGGTCTTATTAGAACGTATCTAAGCAAACCTTATCTTATGTTTTACTGTAATAAAGTAATGTTTGAATAATTTGTCCATCAGGACCCCCACCGTGTTGTGGTAGGTCGCTTTCTCAATTTTGCATGAGTTTGCAATGAAAAAAAGAACTAACAGTTAGTTTTTTTTACCTAAAAAAAAAGGGGCACAACAGTGGCCCAATCAGAAGGCTTGCATCATTAATAAAAGTCTGCTGTGTGCTGAAGCTGTGTGTGTATCTTTAGAGATCATATTGTAGCCTCGAGTCAGAACCAGAGTTGGAGTCAAGACCTTAAAACACTCCAAATTCCCAGAACCAGACTGATCCCTGTTCAGGAAACAGGATGAAAAAAACAATATATATATATGTACAGTACAGACCAAAAGTTTGGAAACATGACTATTTTTTTATGTTTTTTAAAGAAGTTTCTTCTGCTCATCAAGCCTGCATTTATTTTATCAAAAATACAGAAAAAAAAAAATATTGTGATATATTATTACACTTTAAAATAATTTTTTAAAAATGTATTATACTTTAAATTATAATTTATTTATGTGATGCAAAGCTGAATTTTTAGGATCATTATCACATGATCCTTTAGAAATCATTCTAATATGAGGATTCATTATCAAAGTTGGAAATATTTTAGTATTTTTTCAGAACATGTGATACTTTATTGTATACTTTGAATAAAAAGTAAAAAAGAAGCTATGTTTTAAAAATATAATTTTTTTATAATAACAATATACACTATGGTCAGTAATTTGGGGTCAGTAATTTTTTTTTCTTTATTTTTTTTTTTAAAATAAAATCAATATTTTTATTCAGCAAGTATGTGTTAAATTGATAAAAAGTGATCGTAAAGAAAATCTATTATTAGAATATATATTATTAGAGTTTTTTTTTTTTTTTTTTTTTTTTTTAATAAATGCAGTTCTTTTTAACCTTTTATTCATCAAATATATTAGATAGCAGAACTGTTTCCAACACTCATAATAAATCAGAATATTAGAATGATTTCTAAATGATCATGTGATCGACTGATGTTACATGTGACACTGAAGACTGGAGTAATGATGCTGAAAATTCAGCTTTGCATCACAGGAATAAATTATTTTTTTTAAGTATATTCAAATAGAAAACTGTTATTTTAAGTTGTAATAATATTCCACAATATAACTGTTTTTTCTGTATTTTTTAATTAAATAATTGCAGGCTTGATGAGCAGAAGAAACTTCTTTCAAAAACATTAAAAATAGTAATGTTTCCAAACCTTTGGTCTGTACTGTATATATATAAGCGACTTTAATGCAGTCTTGAAGTCTTAACCACAAGATCAACACTCCAGCTCTGGTCAGATGTAAGAAGAACATTTCTTCTGTTTTACTCACTGCTCACAGCTCAGATTTCCCCAGTCCGACTTATTCTTCAGAGTCAGCATTTGTGTTCGCCCTGGTTTGCTGGAATAATTTCAGCTGTGAGCAGCAGCCAGAGTGAACACCGTGCATGAGCTGCTACAGCTGCTGACGAATTCAAGAACTTCTGTTTCTAAGTTGACTTTGGCTGCATTAGCGAGTGTTATTGGAGGTTAATCATTTACCACATTGTTTAGGTGGGCAATATGGACAAAATATAACTGTAACCCAAGTGTATATGAGTAACTATAATGCAAGTAAACAAACAAAAATTAGAGGTTAAGCTTTTTTTGAGGTTATGAAATTAATATATTTGAGCAAGGATGCATTATTTTCTATTTCCATTTTTTTTTTCTATCCAGCAAGCAATCTTGAAGAATACATTACTCTCTGTTTTCAACACTGATAATAATAATGTTTCTTGAGAAGCTAATCGTTATATTAGAATGATCTAAAGAAGCACGTGACTGAATAAATCACAGGAATATATTACATTTTTAAAAATGTAAATATATCAAGAATAGTTATTTAAATCGCTAGCTTTAATAATTGTTTCAATTAAATGTGAGCATAAGATGCTGCTTTCAAACGCATGAGAAAATCTTGAATATCACATATTTAATTTAGCTTTAAATAAAACAGATTTGTTTAATAGCCGTGTATTAATGCCTGTTTTTGTAAGGTGATTTATCTTCTAATCTAATTTATTTTTTCTCATTATTTGGAGCTCGAATTACCCAAACCAGAACATAAAAGTATTCATTAATTATAAATTATCCTCATATTCTTTGACTTTTTAAGTTAAAAAACCTTCAAAATAGTCATTCTGAGTGTTCTGAATCCGACTTCTGTGATTCTAAGCTGCTGTCTTAATAGCAACTTTGTTGAGATGCTTTGCATGAATCCATGTTTTAGCTGTGTTTACCGCAACGCAGCATTCTGTTATGTCTCTACAGCACCTCCACCTCCGCCCTCAAGAGGAGGACCTCCACCTCCCCCACCTCCCTCCAGAGGCCGAGGAGCACCGCCTCCACCTCCGCCGTCAAGAGGGCCCACCTCTGCTCCTCCTCCACCTCCTCCCTCCCGAACAGGATTTGGAGCGCCACCACCTCCTCCCCCCAGCAGAGGGCCTGGGACTGCTCCCCCACCACCTCCTCCACCCCAGCCTGCCTCCTTGTCTCCACCAGCCCCTCCTCCTCCTCCTCCTCCATCATCAGTGGGCGGGGCACCACCACCGCCCCCACCTCCTCCTCCGGGACCCCCTCCTCCTGCGCCTCTGCTATCAGACGGAGATTCTGGGGAGGTGCCGGGGGGTAAATCCGCACTCCTGAGCCAAATTCGAGATGGAGCGCAGCTGAAGAAAGTGGACCAAAATAACAAGCCCCCTGTGTCCGCTGGAGGCCGTGACTCACTCTTAGACCAAATACGACAGGGCATTCAGCTTAAAAATGTGAGTAGAGCCTCTTTTTTTTTCTCTTTTTTTAGCCAGTGAGAAATTCGGGAGGGGAATATTTTTGTAGTGAATGATTATCAAGTCATGAACACAAACATTTGAGTTCTTAACACACTTTTTTTTATTATTATTATAATTATGTATTTTTACACTATTGTTTAAAAGTTTGCGGTTAGAACTTTTTTAATAATTTTTTTTTAAACAAATGAATACTTTTATTCTGCAAGGATGCATTAAATTGATCAAAAATGACAGTGAAGACATTTAAAATGCTACAAAAGATTCTGATTTTTAATGCATGCTGTTTTATCACAAAATAAGAAAAAAAAGATTTCTAAATATATCATAAATGTTTCTTGAGCAGATAATCAGCATATTATAATTATTTCTAATGCATCATGTGACACTGAAGACTGGAGTAAATCAGTAATTCAGCTTTGATCACAGGAATAAATTACATTTTAAAACATTCACACAGAAAACAGTTGTTTTAAATTATAATAATAATTCACAATATTACTGTTTTTACTGTATATTTAATCAAACAAATGAAAACCTGGTGAGCAAAATGTATGTGTATGTATGTATGTATGTATGTGTATATATATATATATATATATATATATATATATATATATATATATAAATTTTTTTTTTTTTTTTCATAAAAAATTCTAATGACACCAAACTTTTGAATACTAGTGTATTCTAGTGACCAGAAATATTATGTTAATTATCTAAAACATTATATAATATAGTGAAATCTGTTTCAGATATTTAGGTCAGCTCTCTCAACCATAAATAATAAAATTACCAAAAATAAAGGAAAATTATTAGTGCATGTTCTTTGTAGAATTCCCTACATTTAGATTTTCTATTGCTTATGCAATTTAATTTATTTGTATGCAGCAATATTAACATCTCTAAGTGCAACGTCTCTCACAGCTTCAGTGTCATACCGAAAATAACTCGTGATTGATATTATTTTTTATTTTTTTTCTCCCCATGCTATCACGAGAACTGTGTGGCATGCAGATGAATAAAACCATTTTGGTCATGTGATATTTACAGGTACCCGACACTACAGACTCCGCTCCGCCCACTTCTGCCCCCTCATCTGGGATCGTGGGGGCGCTGATGCAGGTCATGCAGAAGAGGAGCAAAGCGATCCACTCTTCAGGTATGTGCAGACCTGAGCTCAGACTATTTTAGGATTGTGTTAGATGTCTTTACTTGTTTAAAAAGCAGAAAACTAAACATTCAATCTGTGGTTTTGCAGATGATGATGATGATGATGATGATGAAGATTTTGAGGATGAAGATGAGTGGGATGAATGATGACCAGGGCTGACCAGAAGAACTAAAACACTACATTGCTCTTGACAGTCTAAATCTTATCAAATTGTAATGTAAATGGACGACCGATTTGCTGTACATTTTTGTTGCCTTCATGCTTTTTTTGTATTAATCTGTGCAATACCTCATTTAATCCGTAAAGGTTTGTCCTGCATCTCCTGTAAAGGTTTTATTTTCCTCTCCTGGATTCACGTGCAATTTTACATCAAGTTTTCTTGATCTGTAGAGTTGAATGTTTTGGGGTCTTTTGTTTTGTTTTCTTTGTGATTTATTTTTTTTGAATGAAATTCGACTCTAAGGAACAAGTTGAGCACGTCTTTAATATTGATATCAAGACTCAAAGCAAGAACACTATTTTCATGCTTTTCTCTTTCCTTTTCTTATTCAGTTTAACGCTGTTATTTTCTTAGAAACCATATTTAGCCCCAATGCTAATTTGTAAATTTGTTTCGAGTTTCTGTATTTGCACGAATCAAAAAGAAAAAAGTGGAAAAACGGCGCGATTACAGCGGATATGTTTACACCATGTGTGCTATAGCTACTACGTCAGGACTCTCCTTAAAATTAGATGTGAGGAACACATTATTAGAAATATTCTGTTGCATATGCTAGTTTGCATTTTACTGTCATTACAATACATTTTGCGGGCACTTTTTTATTTTTATTTTATTTTTTTGGTCAGAAACGGTTCAAGTTGGAATTTAATGCTCATGTGTGCCATTGGGAGAAAAAAAATGCTGAAGTGGACAGTTCGTACATTCTCAATGTTTTACTAATAACACACTGTGATGGTGTACTAACTCAAGAGTGGCTCTGGTTTGTCTTGACAGTCTGCAGTGGGTCGGATCATATAGTTTCACTGTGTTTAGCAGTGTTATTACAGCAATTCAAATATCTTTTTCAGTTTTCATCCTCCGTTTAACCAGGGTCGCTTTGCATTGAGACTTGAAACCTTTGAAATGAGGTTGTAAAAGAGTTATTAAAATTGTACACAAATAAATGTTAATATTTGCAGAACCCTTGTGTATTTGGTGGTTTTATTTGATTTAATTTGAGAAACTATACAGTAAATGTGACTATAACCAGTTTTTTCTAAACCAGGAATACAGTTTTCCAAGTAGGTGATTCATAAAATGAGTGATTAGAGCAAAGTCAGGGTTTCTGCGGGTCTTAACAAGCCTTAATTAACCCATCCACAAAATACATTCAGTTTTACATTTAAAAAGGTCATTTCTAGCCCCATTTTAATGAGTTTAAAATATACAAACATACAGGGTCCGGATTAGATACTGATGTTCATACAATTAATACTCTGACGTTCCAGCAAATTCAGTTAGATCTTGCTTTTAGAAGATTAATCTTCTGACTTTGCAACTGTTTTGGTAAGTAGTATTACACAAACCTTATGGCAGAATTAATGATAATTTCAATCGATTATTGAATTAATTGCATTTAATCATTCTTAACAGTCAAATATTTACATTTATACAGACATGAAATGGAGTTATAAATCAATAAGATGAGATCAATTTTTTTTTTTTTTTTTGCATTTAAAAACAAGGTACGATTACAACAACAGCAGAAATTACCACTTTTACCAATTGTAATAACAACAACAGAAAAATAAAACCGTGCAAATTTTCAGGTCATTCCCGATACAGAAAACCCTGTTGTTTCAAGTTAAACATACCCACATTTAAAGAATTTGTCTTCTGTACAATTATCTTCAAACATTAAATGCCATCTCACCAAACACCTGCATTAATCAGAATTGTTTTCCGAAGGTTGGTGTGATTCCAAAAAGAGCACACACTATCTGTATTTACTGATGTTTTTGCTCTGGAGATGAGTTTCTTCTTCTCTCTTACAGTCTGGTTACCGAAGATACTCGGGAACCTCCACCTGCCAAGAATTATAAGGTCAGATCTCCCATTTTCTTCCAGTGTAATCAAATTAATTCTATTTATTTATTAAATAAATAACTATTTTGAATTTGAATTTTGTATTTGACCTTCTTGATTGCATATCAATAATACATTATATGCAATCAAAAACAAAATCAAGGTAAGCATTCTGTTTTTGATTTGTTTACCTATTTGAAAATCCTGTGTACTGTTTTTCCATTTTTCACAACACTAGAAGGAATCTGCCTTATCGAGACGTGCAAAATGGTCTCTATTTATAGCAACATTAAGTGTGAGGAATTTGTGGGGTCAGGATGCCAAACCTTGCTCCTGTAGGGCCACTGTTCTGCAACGTTTAAGGTCTTCAGACTCTCTAGAAACTTCCAGGAGTTTCATGGCGTACTACTGTATTGACAAGATGTTGTACCTCAAAAAAGTACAAGTTTTAGTATAATTAGTGTTTGAGCTAGTTGATTACTCCCCTGTCTAGGACTTGTGGATCCGATCCTCTGTTTCTCCAACAGTTTTCGAGTCTCATTTTCCCAGTATGTTATCAGAGCTTCCCTTCCCATTGTTCAAGTGGGAGTCTTAGCTGTGTGATCTCTCTGTCGCAGTCCAATGGGAAGGTTCTCGTCTGGGTCAATATCAGCCAACTCCTCCTCCAGTTCCTGAAGCTCCTCAGCAGTCAGCGAGGCCAACAGCTCATCTTCATCCAAATCCTCACGCTTACTCAGTCCGCGCCTGCAGCCGAATGTACTCATGGTCTCTCGTGGTCTTCTCAGAGTCTCAAAAGTCTTGATTTCGGCTCAGTATTGGTGCATCAGATCTTTCTGGGATCTTGTGTTTGGGATTTTTCAAGTGGTGTAAGTGAGAGTAGGTGCTCATGTGCTGTGGTGTGCAGCTGGAAGGGGTCTTAAGAGCAGGATCAGAGAGACGTGATACAAAGCCCCAGCCCATGATGCCATTGCTTTTTTGGGAGGTAGGAGTCATCAGGCAGAGCTGCAAAAAGCATGTGAGCTTACGACATGGTCACAGCGTGGCCTGTAAGCGAATGCTGACTGCATTGTTCATATCCAAAATAAGCAAATAGACTCTAAGGAGATGGCTAGAGAAATGGTAATGTCCTTTATAATATCAAGCAAGGTGGTGCATATGCTTGAATTTGAAACACTTAAGGAAAATCTATTTTAAATTGCTCTGTACGTAATTACTTGTGTTATGATGGTGCATTAAATGAAATCACAATAGCCGCTGACAGTATAGCACTATTAAGTGTTTTTCACATAAATGCTATCATCAGTTTGTTTTAGAACTTGACTATCCAGAATATTGTAGGGTGAATTTAGTTTTTTCATATGTGCCAAGAATACCACATAGAGCTAAAGTAACACGTCACAAGCTAAGAGTGAGGGGCAGATTATCCCAAGAACGGTTATCAGCCTGGCATGAACCATTTTGAGGATTTAAATAAATCCTCTTCTCTCTTAGCCTTTTACTGGTTTGGTCTCGCTTCTGATGTCATCATCAGGATTAAAATTTGCTTTATTATTGCATTTATCAAAGCATACGTCATACTGTCAAATCCTGACTAAAATCTAGTCAATCTAAAAAGAGACTAAATGTTAATATGGTGTGGATATAAATGGATTTTGAAGTTTGTAAGCTGTCAGGTCAGGTCTGTGTGTGTGTAATGATCAGATTTGGTCTTATGTGAACGCTCAGATAAGCTGTTTGTTGTCCCATAGGATCCAAACAATCACGTAAGTCTAGGATCTGTGTTTATTACAGGAATACAACATCCACTGCATCGACTGGCATTGAAAGTGCAGGAATGTTGTTGGTCTAATAACAAGTGCCTCTAGCAAACAACAGATTCCACAAAATCCACCGTGTTTTTGGACTGGGGCCATAATCAGTGTTTAGGTGAAGTTTGAAATTTGTCATATTTTTATGGTTTAAAAAGTTATGCAATGTTATAAAAATACAAGGTCGGACAAACTGTTTCTAGAGTTAATGTATTTTTAAGTAGCATATCTATTTAGACACTATTTGAAATACTTTGACAGACTTAAAATAGTTTAAGTCTGTCAAACTCAAAGTAATTACATGACATAAGACTAAGCAAAAACTAACATTGGTTCAATGAAATTATGACAGAACAGGAGGGTATTCTTAAGTGAAATTTAGTGAAACATTTACATCAAGAGGTTTTCAAACATCAAACAAAATCTACTTGACTTTATAGTCAAAATATAACCTTTAAACAATCTCATCAGACATTTCATAAAATAAGTCAAGACTGTGCAAACACTGAACATTTTTCTAGATGAGTGCAAAAACACAGCACCAGTGCACTGACCCTAGACTTCATCATCTCATCTTCAAATGCAATCAAAACATCCACTGGTGTTAAAGACAATGTCCACTCTGATGGTGATTGCTGCCTTCTGCACCTGATCAAGCTCCTTTTTCTAAATGTAGTACGGGGAAAAAAATAGCGTATGTCACATATCATAAAAAATACCTTTATGAGGGCCGACACCATATTTCAGTTTCCATAAATGACAAAGGTATGGAGGATTGCATCGGCACCTTAACATTTGAGCTTCCATTTAAAGTGTTTCCTGTGATCTACAAGAGGCATTGTTCAATGTTTAAATGTGAATGAAAGCCTAAATTAAAGTTCTTTTAAAGCTTGAAAATAAAGACTTTCAACAGATTGACAAAAACAATGAAAGAATAGTTTTTTTCTGTTACAATTGTATGACAAAATGAATCATGCTGATGTCAGCTAAAAGATTAAAATGTTGCGAAGTTAATATAATATTGTCCTGATATGTATCCATATAACCTGTGTGTCTTGAAAACATCTGCTGTCTCTTCTTTTCGGGTCATAGTGTGAAGTATCAATGCCATTATTGTCCTTAAAGAAAAAAACACAAAGTTAGGGTAGTTGAACAATTTCTTTTTTTTTTATCTGGGCAGTGTATGAATAATTTGATCAAAGTCCAGATTTAAATTTCAGTCTAATAATCAGTATTGTATTGCTTCAGGAGACTTACCATTTGTGCTGCAAGAAAGTTCTGGTCATCATTACATTTGCATTAAAAACTGAAGAATTATGTATTTAAAGAACTTAAATTTATTGCAGGTGAATTCTACTTACGTCATTGTGAGCACGTACAGTAGTATTGCCAATAGCTGCTATATTGTTGCCATTAACATCACAAGGACCCTCACTGCCTTTGCTCTGAAAAGGTTGATTTCAAAAGCATTACAACATTTTATTTAGTATGAGTTTCAAATAAGACAATGTGGAAAGCAAATAAAAGTCTAAAATGTTAACTAACGTTTAACAGCCATCATAAACCCTCCTCGAGCCGCTTTGTTCACTTCGGCGGATTTAGTAAGCTTCATTAGCATCACATGGATATTCTAGATGAAACTGATGAGTTGAATCATATACAATGATTAATATCGACAAGTTCAAACATTGTAATATTAGCAATGTGTGAGTTTGCTTTACCAGTAGCTTTAGTTTCTGTGGTACTAGTGATGGTGAGAAATGTGGAAGTCAGCCCTCTTTCTGGTTTGAAAATAACATTTACGAAACTCGTTTGCCGGTGTCCGACTGTGAGAAAGAGCAAAAATGAATCCTTAATTTTCCACTGGTAAAATGGTACCGTAGTCTAAAGCACTGTGTTGATAACTTTGATGTAATGGTGTGTTGGCACATCACTTCTTTGCTAGCTAACATTAAAGGGGTCGTATGACGTTGCTAAAAAGAAGATTATTTTGTGTATCTGGTGTAATGAAATGTGTTTATCCAGTTTAAGGTAAAAAAAAAAAAAAAAAAACATTATTTTCCACATAATGTGCATTATTGTTTCTCTTCTAAACATACTGTGATGCAGTCTCCCAGCGCAACGAGAAAAAAGCAATAAAACCCATTACAAACGAAACTTTAGTTGCATCCAGTGGTGACATAATTCCTCGTTATAATGATTTATACTATGTTTTTATGCATTGTGTTGCCATGTAAACATAAAACCATGTCTGCATTTGTGATCTGAAAAACTACAAACAACAAGCGCTAACGTTACTCTACACGGTTCAGAAATCTTGTTTGAATCAACTGTGGCAAATCCTTTAAACATTAAAACATAACTTTAGGCTGTGAGTCAGTAGTGCCAGACTATCCTTGAAAAACTGGAATTGCACCACTTTATAGAAAAAAGGGATCTATAAAGGGATCTTATGAACAGTTTGGAACTCTCCAAAGAGAAAGGAAAACTTGAAATCACATCATATGTCCTCTTTAACACTTACACACATTAGGTTAACTGAACTGATTGATTTTCAGGTAAAAAAACACAACAAAACATAAAATATTCACACTCCAATCAAGAAGTTGGGAAAACCTGCCTGTTATTTTCCTTGACCGAGAGCTGTCCTGCTGTGACTCCGTGTCAGTGTGGGATGGGGGGACTTCACTTGACCGAATGAAAAATGCATGTGCATTTTTTGTTTGTTTATTTTTTTATTTTTAGGAAACACGCTTGGATAATATTCTGTCTTGAGTAAAAGTAAATAGCTTTAAAAGTCTTTATAAGACAGATTATGAAAGATGTAAATATGTGACCCTGCACCACAAAACCAGTCATAAGGGTAAAGATTTTTATACATCATCTGAAAGATTTGATTGATTTATATAGAAGCTTTTCATTGATGTACAGTATGCTTTGTTATGATAGTGGAATATTTGGCCGAGATACAACTATTTGAATATCTGGAAGTTTTTAGCAATGCATATTACTAATCAAAAATTAAGTTTTAATATATTTACAGTAGGAGAAAAAAATGTTGGGCATAAAATGTTTTTGGCATAAAAGAATAATCAATAACTTTGACCCATAAGATATCCCCCAGTGACTTAAGACTGATTTTGTGCTCCTGGGTCACATATAATAACCTAGAGCTCTAGGCTATACAAATATGTTTTTTCGGGAATCAATATTTAAAATAAATTATTCAACATCAGGTAAGCTCAAATCAGCCGTAGAACTTTAGTAGATGATTTTCTTTAATCATTAGAGTTAAAATATTTTTAGTAACTTATTCAGATTGACTTCTTAATATAATTAGTTTTTGAGTTCACATCAGAAATATTTGTTGTGTTGAAATAATTTGGAGTTGGATCACTACTCATGTAGTGATTTTCACTGTTAGGTTTTAGTGTAGAGATACATATATCTACTGTTCATCCATTCGGCCGTAAATATCATATTCTTTGTAGAGTAGGAAGTTCTTCAGGCCCGGAGGGAAAGGAACGGTGCTCATGTATTCTGGGTTATTCAGTCGTCTCAGTGTCATACATCTCCTGATAACCAACCTGGCCTGGTGTTTCAGAGAGCGAGGGTTCCCTAACACCAAACAGACATAAATACATGTTTGTTTATTTTTACATGCATTTTAGGAATGACGTGAAAAGTAACCAGACGTGTCTTACTGAGGGTTTCACAGATATCAGGCCACTCCTCTTGTCTCTCCAGAAGACATTGCAGTTTAGAGCAGATGTCCACGTGATTCACGTAATCTAGGAGTGTCTGCACCACCCTCCCCGCCAAATGCGCCATCCATGAAACACTAATAAACTCACAAAACTTCAAACACAGAACAGGGTGCATAATTAGGCCATATATAAATATATACATTCACTAAGAATTAATCGCTAGCTCTTTTTGCATTGTTATATAACCATAATAAAATGTGAGTGCGCACACACAAAACAGTAACAGCGCAACATTTATTATGACAATGCATTCTAGAAGAAACCTAATTCACACGGATATGAGTTTGGTTTTAAATGTTTAAGTCGCAGTGCTATATCAGCACGCCTGGTTACGCTGGTTATTGAATAAGACGCATGTTTTTGCGAACGCAAAAGTGGCCCAACACTGCACCGTTGTTTTCTAGCCCCCGAACATGATGCTTTAGAAACAATTTGTTCAGATTGCTCTTGATTTGAGTGTATTATAAAGCCTCTAATTGCAATGTTTATTGCATTTTCAGGGGTTTAGTGAATAAGACTTATTAGTGAATAAGTGCTGCAACTGTTAGTGAATTCACTACATTGTTTTCTAGACCCCAAACATGATTCTTACGGTTACTTTATTCGAATCACTCCTGATTTGGTACGAGATGCTAGCAGCCTCTGCCCATGTGTATGTTGTTACCCAGTTGTCATGGTAACACTCAAAGCAGCTTTCTGCATGGTAACCGTTGTTAAGGAGCAGACGCAGCATCATTTCATCTTTGAGGCAGTATTGCAATGCCGTGGGAAACGCGGTGTCACTGATGACAGAGAAGACACAGTTGACGTCCGCCCCATAGGCGAGAAGAAGTGACACCAGCTCGTACTTCTCAGCTCTGACGGCCACCAGGAGGCAGCGCAGCGGGTCCAGGTCCGGCATCGCACCTGCTTTCAGAAGCATCTCGGCGCAGGTGACGTCTCCATTGCAGATGGCGAAGTACAGCGGGGTCTTCCTCATGTCACCGTAGTTTTCGGAAATATGGCTGCCGAGGATTGGGTTGACGTCAAAACCTTTCTGGATGAGCAGCTCAAGACATTCAGCATGGCCTCCGTCTGCCGCAGAATGAACCGGACTCATCCCACACAGACGGATGGCCTTCTTATTGGTGATGTAAATTAACTTCTTCAGAGCCCTGTCAGTTTAAAGAGAGATTAAATAATTATTAGCGCAGAGATGTTTGGTGAAGTGTGGTGAGACTGATTTGCTGTGCTCTCACAGGTAGTGTCCCTCGTAGGCTGCGCGGTGAATCGGCAGTTGAGAGCAAAGACTGGCTACATTAGGATTGGCGCCATGTTGTAGGAGTAGATCAATACAGTCCAGGTTCCCACAGCCTGCGGCGTCATATAACACACTGTCTCCATTGGTAGCTTGTGCTGTGGTGTCGCCCCCTAGAGGTGAGAGCAAGAAAGACATTCCGTTTTGGGAAATGAACCTTTAAAGCTGCAGTAGGTAACTTTTGTAAAAATATATTTTTTACATATTTGCTGTCATTATGTCCTGACAGTAGAATATGAGACAGATAATCTGTGAATAAATCAAGCTCCTCTGGCTCCTCCCAGTGGTCTATTGCCATTTGCAGAAAGTCATCCGCTCCCGGTAAGAAACAACCAATCAGAGCTGCGGTCCGTAACTTTGTTTGTGTTCAAAATGTAGACAAATATATATAATAAGCGAGTACACCATGAATCCATTTTCCAAACCGTGTTTTTAGCTTGTCCTGAATCACTGGTGCATCTATAATAAGTGTTTATATTCGGACTATTTTAGATTGCTTCGGGGATACCGCGGCGGAGTAACCCAGTACCTTTGTGATTCTTCATAGACATAAACAGAGAGAAGTAGTTCCGGCTACGATGTTCTTCCGCAAGACGCAAGCAGTTCTGTTTATTAACCGCTAGAACGTCAAAAGTTCCCTACCGCAGCTTTAAATGCCTTATAGTTGAGACTGCATATTTAATCAAATTATTCATTTTGTATGAGTCTTAAAGTAAATAGAATACATTATTTTATGAAAGTAATAAGCTATGAAAATAGCCTATTACTTCTGAATTATGTTTTTTTTTTTTAAACATATAAAAATGTAAAAGTCTTAATAACATTTTAAGTGGGCCTTAAAAATTCTGGGAAGTGTCTGGAAATGTTCTGCTCTTTTGTAACCCTAGCCTTTATGCAGAGCACCAAAGCAGAAAAAAAAAGCATTTATTTCATTCTGGCCGATTTAAAAGTTGCAATTCCCAGATTTTTATGCATGACATTTTATTAATAATAAGCTAAACTAAGTACATTTGCACACCAGTAAAAAAAAAAAAAAAAGATTATTTATAGTATTCATCACCAGTAGGTTACATTTAAATCTGATAAATTATTGTTATTTAATATTAACATAATTCATAATTTACTATAGGGATGGATACCCTGACTTACCATGTTGGATAAGGATTTCCAGTATTTCCGGATGGCCGTACTCTGCAGCGATGCCCATCGGTGTGACCCCATGTCCGTCCCGTCCCATCACCTTCCCCCCGTGTCTCAGC
This sequence comes from Carassius gibelio, assembly GCF_023724105.1. Taxonomy (NCBI): domain Eukaryota; kingdom Metazoa; phylum Chordata; class Actinopteri; order Cypriniformes; family Cyprinidae; genus Carassius; species Carassius gibelio. The sequence continues at coordinate 33,501,143 of NC_068374.1, read as the reverse complement.
AACAGCATCAGGATGTCCGCGCAACCCACCTTAGCAGCCTCATGGGTGGCCGTCCACTTCTTCAAACACAGCTGCCTCACGAAGGCGCCTCCCATTATCAGTGCATATACCATTTCATAAGAGTTTGCCCTTACAGCTACAAAAGGAAACATGGGAATATGATCCTGAAGCTTAGTATAAAACTCAAAACGCAAAACCATGCATTTTCATGTACTTGTGCAAAACCATAATACACTTTCTTTCTTTCTTTCTTTCTTTCTTACATTCACAAGCCGGTGACACTATACTGATGTGATGTGATTTAATCCTGCTTTTATAAAGTTGTGCTTAATTTTGCATGTATAGGACAAAGTGCAATTATGGGTTAAATTTAACCCATAATAAAAAAAAAATTATAAAATAAAAACATTAAAAAGAAATTGTATCTGTCATAAAACAATTTTTAATGGGTATGTCACGATCAGGTTATTTGTGCACCCCGATACGATTCCACTCCAATACCGAGTCCCGAGCAAATACTTTTATATTTCTATAGGAATTTATGTTTAGTTCATACATTAAAGTTATTAAATTCAATAGTGTGTATACAGTTTTATTAATTTATTTTTTAAACAATACATTTTTTTTATTATTGATCGGCCCAGATCCTTAAGATCAGCTTGGGACATCCCTAATATTTAAAAACATTATTTTAGGATAATTTATGTTTCTGGCTTTGACAATATTCTGTGCCAATTAAACACATTTAACCCAATTCTTAGTTGGCAACTAAAACAAAACAAAAACTTTTATTTCAACTGTATAAAGTGAAGTATTTGTACATCATTTTGTTGTACTAAAGTAATGCTAATTTCTATATATTTTGAATAAGATATATTGACTCCGTCGTTCTACCCGGGGGACTTCAACGCTCACGTGGGCTGCGACAGTGACACCTGTAGAGGCGTGATTGGGAGGAATGGACCCCTGATCAGAACCCAAGTGGTGCACAGTTATTGGACTTCTGTGCAAGTCACAGTTTGTCCATAACGAACACCATGTTCAAGCATAAGGGTGTCCATCAGCGCACGTGGCACCAGTACACCCTAGGCTGGAGGTCGATGATTGACTTTGTGGTCGTTTCTTCTGACCTCCGGCAGTATGTCTTGAACACTCGGGTAAATAGAGAGGTGGAGTTGTCAACTGATCATCACCTGGTGGTGAGTTGGATCCGATGGCGGGGGAGGAAGATGCACAGACTCTGTGGACCCAAACATATTGTGAGGGTCTGTTGGGAACATTTGGCTGAGCCCCCTGTCAGAGAGATTTTCAATTCCCTCCTCCAGCAGAGCTTCGACCAGAGTCTAACAGAGCCTGTGGACCATGTTCTCCACCTCCATTGTTAATGCAGCCACTCGGAGCTGTGGCCATAAGGTCTCCGGTGCCTGTCGAGGTGGCAATCCCCAAACCCGGTGGTGGACAACAGAAGTAAGGGATGCTGTCAGGCTGAAGAAGGAGTACTTCCAAGCCTGGCTGGCTTGCAGGACTCCTGAGGCAGCTGACGGGGACCACGTGATTTCGTCTCTGCTTTTTGCAGATGATGTTGTCATGTTGGCTTCATAGGGCCAGGACCTTCAGCATGCGCTGGGATGGGTTGCAGCCAAGTGTGAAGCGTCTGGGATGAGAATTAGCTCCTCCAAGTCCGAGGCCATGGTTTTTAGCCAGAAAAGGGTGGTATGTCCCCTTCAGGTTGGTGGAGAGCTCCTGCCTCAAGTGGAGGAGTTCAAGTATCTTGAGGTCTAGTTCACGAGTGAGGGAAGAATGGAGCGAGAGATTGACAGGTGGATAGGTGCAGCTTCTGCAGCAATGCGGTCGATGTACCTGTCTGTCATTGTAAAGAAGGAGCTGAGCTGCAAGGCCAAGCTCTTGATTTACCAGTCAATCTACTGTGCGTTCCTACTCTCACATATGGTCATGAGCTGTGGGTCATGACTGAAAGGACAAGATCCCGTATATAGGCAGCTGAAATGAGCCTTCTCAGTAGGGTGGCGGGGCGCTCCCCTAGAGATAGGGTGAGGAGCTCGGCCACTCGGGAAGAGCTCAGAGTAGAGCCGTTGCTTCTCCACATCAAGAGGAGTCAGCTGAGGTGGCTCAGGCATCTGTACCGGATGCCTCCTGGACACCTTCCTGGGAAGGTGTTCCAGGCACATCCCTCGGGGAAGAAGCCCCGGGGAAGACCAAGGACACACTGGTGGGACTATGTCTCTCGGCTGGCCTGGGAACGCCTCAGTATCCCCCCGGAAGAGCTGGAGGAAGTGTCTAGGGAGAGGGAAGTCTGGGCGTCTCTGCTTAGACTGCTGCCCCTGCGACCCGCCCCCAGATAAGATAAAAATGAAAATATAAATAAAAACTAAAAAATTATTAATTTAAGATTTTGCCTATATAAAATCACTTCATTACATTTAGGATAATTACATTAAATTGTGTAAAATTTGATTGATTGTCATGAGAATAATGGCACAATGCAAGAAAATAAATAAATAAAAGATGTTTTATGATGTTTAAAGACCAGTAAACATCATAAAATTTTTATTCATAATAATAATAATAATAATAATAATATATTAATGATTACATCTTTTTATTAATGCGAAATATAATTTTTTTTTTTTTTCGTTTTTTCTTAAGTTAGGGGAAATAAAGTTGTCATTTATTCGTGAAATTCACCTGGGAAAGTAATGAAATTTTAATCCACATAACTTTTGTTTATAATGACATCTGCTTAAAGGGACAGTTCACCAAACAGTTGATGGTAGCCATTGACTTCCATTTTTTATTTGTATTTTTTTCAAACAGTTGAAGTCAATGGTTACCGTCAACTGTTTGTTTACCAACATTCTTTAAAATATTATCTTTTGTGCTTTAAAAAGATGAAAGAAACATATACAAATGTAGCGTGATCATTTTAATTTTGGGGTGAACTATGCTTTTATTTGCTTATTGAGAGCTCCACCAAGAGACAAGTCTAATTTTATGATGTTTTTGTTGTAATACCCAGGAGTAGTGGCGTCTCATTCCTGCTGTTCGTGTTGTGTGGGGATGCTCCGTGATGGAGAAGAACTTTTACGCCCTCCACATGTCCAGCTTGACAAGCCAGTGTCAGAGCGGTGTCTCCATCAACCGTCATCTCCTCCATGCTCAGCTCATGGGATGCTATCCAGGAAAAAAAAGATGCCAGTATATATATACCTCTGCTTTATATCGAGCTAATTGTGAGTCATTTATACACACTCTACCACAGACATGATTCCACTCACCCAGGAGGACGTAATCCAATACACAGACATCAGGCTGGATAGACGCTCTGTGCATCGGTAGCCAACCCGTGCTGTCTCTTTCCTTAAAGGCATCCCTGTACTTCTGCAGTATTCTCAGTGCAAACACATCACCTGAATAATATTACACACCCATATGAGGAATATCATGCCATTGGACAATCAAAACAGAGCATTGATATTTCGGGACATGTATGGAGTACCTTGATCTATTGCAGATAAAATCTTGAGGTTTTGATCACTGGCTGTTTCTAAAGTCCTGCATGAGAGAATGTGAGACTTATTTGAAATGCATATATCATTATTGTAGTTAAATTACAAATATATTGCAAAAGGTATTGTGCATACCTTGTTGTTATGTTCAAAACAGAGACTGCATGCATCTTGGAGGCTCATTTGAATAACAAACCCAATCAGCTGATCTTCATCTATTTATTCCACGTGGTCCATTGTAGTTTCAGAGCTCAAAAAGATGCAACACAATGCAACTCCAATCTCGATGAAAACTTGTGTCATGCAGATGGATCATAAAACACAGTTGTCACTGTTTAATCAGAAGAAATCCAATGCACCTTGAAGAGCTGTGGAGCAGACTGAGTGTGTCTTCACCGGTCCTGGAGGATATATTTAGTGCTGACGCACTTGTGACACTCAAAGAATGTGAGTCACTTTGACACAACAAGGCAAAAAGGTTTTGAGTTCCATCACATGTAGTGACTCACAGGCACACATGGTCTTTAATTTGCTTTCTTAAAACCGAGACAGAAGACATACAAATCTGCACAATACAGATACAAACACACATTATCTGAATCGGGATTGTTTCATGATGTTCAGCTTTATGTGTGAATGTGCAGGTCATTATTGCTTACATTCAGTCTTCGATTGAATATTTGGAAACAAAGCCATTTGACTGATTTGATTGTTCATGTCTGTTAATAATCTGCCCTTTTAAACATCTGCCTTTGGCAGAATCTGTTTTGCACTCAATAAATTTGACATAAAAAAAAAATGTAAACTAAAACGCAGAATGTTATGGAATGGATATGCTCGTTATTTTTATTTAGGTCCACTTACGAAGTTTGATGACCTTGAAAAGAAATTCCAGGCATTTGACCTTTTAAAATACAATGTAACTCTTTTTTTTAATGTTAGAATGTCTATCTTTGCTCATATGTACCCTTCATTAGATGTCTAATATAATGTATAAAGTTTTTACTACGTAACACCAACAGCTTATATAAGTGGAAAAACAGCAAATCCATCTAGACTTTCCTGGTGGGCCGGAGCTCTGCAAAGTTTTGTTCCAACACACATACCAAGTCGTCCTCAAATAAGCCTGAAGGACGTGGTCAGCTGCAGCAGGTGTGTGTTGAATTTAAACTCTGCAGCTCTGGCCCTCCAGGAGTTTGACTCCCCTCCTCCACAGCAATGGCAACCTCATTTGTTGGCACTAGGTGGCGTATTTACAATGTAGTAAACTCTGTGTAGCTTTTGGGTCACAGGAAATAACGCCATTATGTGTTAGACATGACCAACTTACATATATACATGCTCTCACACCAGGGTTTCAGAACAAGGGTTAACAGAATCACTGTTAAGTTAATAAAAGAAAAGAATCAGTGTGTTAACGTGCTCCCCCTTGTGAACAATAAGTGTATCTGCATTATTGCATGAACTTTAAATAGTCCAGTATTTAGTTCCAACCCTGGGTAAAAACAGATGAAGCAAGGTCTTCGAGACGCTAGAAACTTCCAGGCTTGGACTGTTTTGTAACAACAGTCCAAGCCTGGAAGTTTCTAGCATCTCAAAGACCTTGCTTCAGCTATATATGTATTCAATAAAGCCTTAATCTGAATAAACTAATTATTTTTATTTTATTAGTCATGTATGTGTTATCATTTTGACAAAGTTTTTCCCATTTGTGGGATTGTTTGCACATATGCAAAACACGCTTATATGGAGAAAAGCATTTTATGTATGTAAGCAGATTTGATCTTAAGACTCCATGATTAAAAAGCAATGCTTCTGAGCCACTGAATCTGACAAAGTCCATATTGTTTTGAATGGGTTTTTATTGAGACTTTTTAAAAAGCACTAGAGCTTTACTGGAATAGCCTCCTTAGATTCACAACTCAAAAGTAAAGACATTTGCACATCTACATGCCGAGGGAGTTCAGCAAGACAGACAGCAAACGGTAAACAAATCTTATAGACGAACACTTTTCAGGAAATATCTGTTTTAGGCTTACAATCAGGGTTAGGTGCTTCAATACTCTTGTTAATCAGCTATCATTTCACACTGATTTTAGCAATAAATTATTGGTAGGTAGGGTTAGGTTTATCGGTATGGATTGGGTTAAGTTTATATTTTTGGACAATAATGTTGATCCAGGACCAACAAAAGGTGTTGATCCAGGAACATGTATTACTTTGGCAAAATCACGTCGACTCACAACTATTACTTATACAGTTAAAGTTACTTTTTAAAACAGAGAATGACAAGTCTGCCAAAGAAAGCGCAGCATCACCTGAATACTCCAGCAGACACATTAAAGCCCTGCTTTGATAATAATACATCAATACAAACTTCAAATGAGGACTGCGTCACCACTAGGCGGCGCAATCGGGTTTCTTCTTCAGGCTGCTTGACAACATGACGCGCGACGACAGTCACAAAAACAACAACAACACGTGCAGATCCTGCAGATGATTCAGTCTTAAAAGGAGGATTTTGTCACATTAACTAGAATCAGAGGAAAATTGCTGCCCTCCTGTGGCTACGGTGTGGAATTGCAAATTTGCTAATTATTATAATTTTTTTTTAATTACCCCCCCCCCCCCCCCTTTTTTACAATAATATTCAGTTCCATCACACAAAGGCACAATGTAAACAGGGAAACGTTGCACATCTCAAAGCATGTAAAACATAACAATTCAAACTGAATACAAACAGCAACTTATAAAATCTTTTTTCTCATAAAGATTTTTTTGTCTATAATTTCTAAAAATATATATCTGTATCTATCTATCTATCTATCTATATATATATATATAGAGAGAGAGAGAGAGAGAGAGGGAGAGCATTGATTTACAATTATTTGATAAATTATTGGATTACATCAGCTCCTAAAAAAATATTTCCTAAAATAAATAAATAAAATATCTAGTAAGAAAAACGGAACCACCCTCCTGTGGTGAGTTTTAAGTATTAATTAATGCTGCAATTAATTTAAGACGTTATTTACAACGATTTTATTTATATATTTAAAATAATTTCGAAATCACGTTTAATAGTGCCAATGCTAGAATAGCTACTTTTAAGTGTTGTTGTGACATTGACTTTGTACAATATTTTTGATTCATTTTGTTAAAATAGATTTACATTGTTTAAAAAAATAGTAATTTAAAAATTACACTATTATTATTATTACATTATTATTAGTATTAATATTATTTAGTAAGACGAGGCAGACGAATTTAATTTTAAGAGATTCGTTTCAATACGTAACAGATCGTTTTAAAAAAATCCAACTTCAAAGCGCAAAAAAGTTATGTAGAACCTATTTACTATTACCTTAAATAATGTTTTATTAATAATATAAGCCACGGACGTCACACTCGGCCGACGGAAGTTGCGTCGTTGGAGCGCGTCATCATCATCGGTTGACATGGCTGGTTTGATCAAGAAGGTACGTGCGGAGGTCATGAAAATATGTTATTAAAAACTATTGATATTCATCCGTGAATGAAGCTTGGTTCTAAATACTGAAGTGTTTTAATATATCATCTTTTTCTGCACGTCTAACCCCAGCGTTTACATGTATTTAAATGCATAATTCGTGCTTTGTTTTGCTCGAGGATAATGATGATAGCTGGTGTAATGAAACCCGAACCATCGCCATCCTACAGAAAATAGGGGTTATAATAATACAAATGATTCTTTAAGTGGTGTGATGTCTATTTGAAGCTATAAATGTCATGCATTGGAAATCAAGTTGTGCATTTGACACTTATAAGTGAAACTTGTATGAATATTGTTAATGTTTAAATGTCGAATGGCTTTATTGCATAAATTGTTTTGACACGTGTATGCATGGGAATATGCATCTTTTGATCGTCTTATATTTAGACCACAGGCTTGGTTGGCCTCGCTGTCTCCCACAATCCACATGAGGTGAGTGTTTTGATCTAATTTTTATAATTTCCATCTTTACTTTCATTTACGATCAAGGTGTTTTGTTTGTTGCAAACATATGTTTTAAGTTAGAGGACTTGTACGTATCAGAATGCTGTCTATTGAATCGTTGCTTTCTTTCCCCCAAGCGTCTTCGGATTCTGTACACAAAGATCCTGGGCGCTCTACAAACTATGCCTCAGGATGCTGCCTACAGGAAATACACCGAGCAGCTGATCAACGAGAGGCTCAACCACGTCAAAGCTGTGAGAAATCTGAGACTTAGGTTTAAGTATTCATACACATATTGATATAAGAATCCTAATTTCTATATATGTGATTTGTTTTTACTATAAAGGAACCAGACGTAGAAAAGCTTGAAAAAAAAATCAGCTGTGGACAGATTGAGGAGGTTATTGCACAGGTGAGATGATGTAATAATTAAAGATCGCAAAGCCTGATTTAGGAGAACTGAGTTTATAGAGTGAATACAGCGTGCTGTACCTCATCTGTCTGGTGTCTGCAGGCCGAGGCTGAGCTGGCTCTGTCCAGGAAGATGACCGAATGGAAACCGTGGGAACCTCTCGTAGAGGATGCACCGGTGAACCAGTGGAAATGGCCCATCTGAAGTCCTCATGATGTTCATGTACATATATCATGTTTATATTAAATACTAAAGAAATAAACACTGTCCATTTAGGTTGTGCGTTTTCTTTTTTACCTTTTTTGCAGCTGATTGTCAAAGATTGAGCTGGAAATGAACTTGCTATGAACTCATATTTTCCAGTACATACATACATATATAGGAAATATAATAGAATTTACCATTCTTTCAATTTTGATCAGGCAATGAGAGGGAACATTTACTCCGAAGAAGGATCTTTTAGCTAGTTTAGGGTAAAATGTATACGTGCATATTATAAAAAATTAAATTTGGAGCCTTGTGCTTAATTAGACTGAGGTCTGACTCAAGCTCCAGTTAAACAAACAAAAAATGACCAAAAATAAACGTCAATCAATTGCAAGCCAAATAACATGCACACAAAATGCGATTTTTTTTGTTTTTGCATTTTTATGAATTTGTAATCTATATTGTGCCTAGGAGCTCAAATTAACTTTAATATTTTGACAAAGTCTCTCAAATATTATCTTGAAAGGTCATAAAATCTGAATATATAACTATAATACATTACTCATCAAAATAAATAAATCGGTACGTAATTAAAGTAATTATTTTGGTTAGTTGACATGCCTACAGACTTACTGACATTATTATTTTATGTTAAATATTATATGTAGTCTCTCGAATAATCGCACTGCAACACTTTTACACAAAATATTTCATTTCACCCACTTTCATTTTGTGGTTAGCAGTTTAGAAGCTCGGTGAAAGAAAATACAACGTTTAGAAATGACAAACACTCGCAAATGTAGAAGAAATGATGTGCGTGGAAAATCCTGCTTTGTTTATTTTTTACTGTGCTTGCTTTCTTGTCTCCAAGTACGTTCTGAGTTAATGCTTGACAAAAAAGGCCTAAATGATTAGACAGTTTAAATAAAAGTTGATAAACATGGAGATATAAAACTGAATGCTAATGAAATGACAGATTTAAATCTAGAAGGATGCGCGTATTACAAATAAGAAATGTACGAAAAAATGTCTGTTACAACATATCAATATCAAGTTAATTCAGAAATTAAAAAAAAAAAAAAAAGAAACATTCAGTTTCTACAATAACTAACATAGTAAAAAAGAAGAGCTAGTCATAGAAATGTATTTTGGTCTGTTGGTGTGGCCGATTGTTTTATATATTAGAATCACACTCATGAGGCTACATTCAAGAATGCTATTATATATCAAAGATTTACCCCCAAATAGATAGCATATTAAATATTTTACCCTGCTACTTATAAATATTTCTTCAACAATTATGTCTGACTAAAATCTAAGACATCACCAGCAATACAGCAATCACTGCTTTTCCAAAGAGTAGAAATTTTGGCATTAGTTACAACAGAAATATTATATCAAAGCATTTTATAAAGTACAAAGGTAATGAAAAGGCACAATAAAAGACCAGATTATAGTATATCCTGTACTCATGTAGTCTGTGTAGAGACTTTATAAGGGTTTTAAAAACGACTTTCTCTTGATTTAATGTCTGTATATCTACATGAGCGACTCCAGGCTTTCCAACGGGTTGGCGGGAACCGTGCCGTTGTTTCCCGAGTGGTGAAGTGCTCTCTCGTCCTCCTTGGTGCTCACCAAACTCAGGATAGCTTTATAGAGGAACTGATAGTGATCCTGCACACACAGGAAAGATGTTAAAGGAACAGTGCACCCAAAAATGAGAATTTACTGAACTTTTCTCACCCTCACTCCATCCAAAATGATAGTAGATGAGTTTGATTTAGAGAAACGTAGCATTGCATCACTTGCTCATCAGTGTATCCTCTGCAGTGAATGGGTGCCGTCAGAATGAGAGTCCAAACAGCTTGCAAACACGCAGCTCTTCTCTTCATAAGATGTTAACTGATGGACTGGAGTACTATTGTGATGTTTTTATCAGCTGTTTGAACTCTCATTCCGACGGCACCCATTCACTCCAGAGGATCCATTGATGAGCAAGCAGATTTCTCCAAATCTGATGAAGAAAAAAACTCATCTACATCTTGTGAGGGTGAGGAGAGCTTCCGCACATTTTCATTTGTGACTGGACTATTCCTTAAACCATGCACATTTTATAATTCATATCTTTTCAAGGTATACCACAGTCATCTTACAATATCGTTGAAGACTCCCGGCCTCATGAGGTTCATCATTCTGGCAGTCTGATAAACGTTTACACTGTTCTCCTCTTCCAGCTGGTCGACCAGGCTGGTCAGTGAACAGAGTAAAGCAGCACTCGATCCTCCAGACCTGCTCAGACACAGTGAGGAATGACACACTCCTCTCTATTTCAGTCTTTCTTAGAAATGCTATGAGACTCTACCCATCGTGGATGATGGCGGGTCCCTCTCGGCGTGAGCTCTCTTCTCTGATGATGTTGATGAGCTCAAAGCAGTTGCTGATGGGGCTGTCAGGGTTCGGCCAGCGAGGGCTCTGGTACCTCCGGACCTCCAGAACATAGTCGTCCTGTCACACAGCCACGCAGAATAAAATTCACACATCTCTGTTGTTGCTCCATAGACTTAAATGCTTCAGAGATGCAATCTCCAGTACAAAGAGGCCTTTCAGAAATATTAAATGTGAATGTGTTCAATTTGCTTTGTTTTTCATGTCACAAAATCAACAAAAATAAATTGTTAAGTTTTTCTGATTATTTAAAATTTACATATTAAATTACATTATACATTCATACAGTTATATTTTAATAATACTACTTAGTATGAATTTATTATATTCTAATTTAATAATTCTATAAAGAAAAGTTATAATAATAAAATAGTATTTTCATTGCTGTAATGTGTCCAGATGTTTTACTTAAGTATTTTCTTAAATTTCACATAATGTTTTCAAGTGGTTCTCATTAGCATTTCATTATTGTAATATATTATTTAAAAATGCTGTTATTTAACATGTCTATTTAAAATAAGGGCAGTACAACTACTACTACTATTTAATTATTTAGTATCAGTTTTTAATGATTATTTAACATTTACATATTCAGTTACATAATAGTATACATAAATAGTGTAAATAATAATTATTTAATAATTTTATAAATGTGCGCTGTTATGTGTCCAGATTTTTACATTTCAAACAATTTCATGAGCAATTCTCATTACTGTAAATACTACTGCAATATATATATATATATATATATATACACACACACACACACACACACACACACACACACAGTATTTAAATAAAGGCAGTACAAAAAATACTGACATTTATTTATTTTCCTTTATTGAGTTATAAAATATCAGGAAAGTATGCACAATTAAAATATCATAGCAATAAAAAAAATCATTAGGAACTAAAATGTCAGTAAATAATTTTTTATGCAAAATATAATAATTTATTACATGTATATAGCACTTTTATGCTTTTCTACGTACTTAAAGCGCTCTACATTGTGAGGGGGTATCACTTCTTTGTATATACAGGACTATATTATATATATATATATATATATATATATATATATATATATATATATATATATATATATATATATATATATATATATATATATATATATAATTATATACAGTACAGACCAAAAGTTTGGAAACATTACTATTTTTAATGTTTTTGAAAGAAGTTTCTTCTGCTCATCAAGCATGCAATTATTATTTTATCAAAAATACAGAAAAAAACTCTAATATTGTGAAATATTATTACAACTTAAAATAATAGTTTTCTATTTGAATATACTTAAAAAAATAATTTATTCCTGTGATGCAAAGCTGAATTTTCAGCATCATTACTCCAGCTTCAGTGTCACATGTAACATCAGTCGATCACATGATCATTTAGAAATCATTCTAATATTCTGATTTATTATGAGTGTTGGAAACAGTTCTGCTGTCTAATATATTTGATCAATAAAAGGTTAAAAAGAACTCAATTTATTCAAACTAAAATAAAAAATTCTAATAATATATTTTCTTTACCATCACTTTTTATCAGTTTTATTTTTTGGTTTATTCTGAGCAGCTGCAAAAACTGAGTTCTGGCTACATAAATGAAAGAAGTTTTATTCACCTTTAGAGCCTCCAAAATGAAGTCCTGTACCACAAGCGACTCCTCATTGGACAGGTACAGTTTGTCCTCACCCCTGAAGGTCACAGTGAAGGTCTCGCAGCTGATTGGCTGATCTTTAGTGGGCCAGTACACACACTCTCCGTCTCTGCTCTGTGACGGTCAGGAAATGACAGGTCTCAGTTATCACATGAGGACGTGTGCAGCAGTATAGACGTGTTTGTGCTCGTGACTCACCGCGCTCTGTGTATCTGGCAGAGAAACTATGATCTGTGCATTGTGATCCCAGATCATCCTCCAAAAGTCCTGTATGGTGTTTGGCAGAGGATTCTGGGTAACGATAAACTCGTGGGTCTGATGGTAGCCCTGTAAACGGCACAGACTCGTCGTATCACACCATATTACATACAGGAGTCTGAACAGGAGCATCAGAACAAGAGTCTTACCGTTAAATAAGAGGCATTGATGTAGTCTGATGCTTCTCCAGGTCCTGTAGACAGAATGACCCTTGACCTCTCCACTGAAGCACAGAAAGAGCGAGCACATGTGAGGATAAAGATCAGCGGGTACAGTTCACGAAACTCAATGAGCTCAGTCATTCATTAGATCTTTAAATACACTTTAAAAAGCTCTTCACTATATTCTGAATATAATTCTTGGAGGAAAACAGGTTACATTTTATATATTATAAATATTAGTGTTTTAATAAATTATATAAATATTTATGATAAATACAATATTGAATATGTATAAACAGTTGAATATACATCCTCAAAACCTTTTCTATGTTTATGAATATAAATAAATATGACATAATAAATAATACTGAATATTTATTTATAAACATTTCTTCTGAATAAAATTATTTAAATGAAAACAGGTTACCCTTTCACTTTTATATATATATATATATATATATATATATATATATATATATATATATATATATATATATAATTAACGTATGCATATAAATGCATAAATAAATAACTGAATTTATTTATTTAAAGAAAAACATGTTACCTTTTCACTTTTTAATATATTTATATATGCATATAAATAAATATTATTCATTATATTCATTATATATGTAATAAATAAGAATAATAAATTATTTAGGAAATAAAACATTACCCTTTCACTTTTTATATAACGTATGTTAATACATTTATTTTTATTTTATTCTTTTATTTTTTTTGCATACACTCACCAGGCATAAGACAGGATGTCCTGTTTTTAGATGCGTTGCGTTCCTCTAAAGCCACTGTGTAATCGCTCTGTTTTGCACAGCTCTGACTGACCAGCTACAGGAACAAAAGGAAAGCACAGTGAATTGCTCAGCGTAATAGTGATTAAGGTGGAATCACAAACCCAAAGGTCTCACCTTAAACTGTTTCTCCAGGCGGGTCTTTCCTGTAGGTCCCGGTGTGAGGAGATCAGACACATGTGTGTGAATGTGACTGGAGGAGACCAGGGTCTCTTTACTCCTGATGGCCTCCACTAGAGCATCATGGATGAAGACGTACTGCTCCTGCTCGCACACACAAGTATGATGGATATTTCATGTTGCACGTGACGTGACATAAGGTGTGAAAAAGTTTGAATTAATATGTGTTGTCGAACCTCAGTCTGCACCAGATAATTCCTCTGGGTTCGAATGTGTTTGAGGAATCCCATGATGTTCACTTTACTCTCCTCCTTTATCTGCTTCAACATGCTGTCGATCACAATGTAGGTTCCTGTTCTTCCCACACCGGCACTGCAGATCACACAAGTGTAGCAGTTCTCATCCAATAGAATCAGTGCAGTCAAATCAATGACCATCATTTTATGCTTAATAACTTAACAATGATGTCTACCTGCAGTGGACCACCACAGGCCCCAGATCAGCCGTCCTGGGCTGCGAGGACGCCCGCACAAACGACAGCAGGGGCAGAGTGTATTCTGGGACGCCCATGTCGGGCCACTGGGTGTAATGAAAGTGAAACACTGTCCTCTCCTGACTGCGATCCTTCTGTGAGCCCTGACGGGGAAAGACATTTGCTCACATTCCCGTTAAGTGAAGAAAACATTGTTTCTGTTTTGTTAGAAACATCAAAGGAACATTCCGTTCTATAATGTTACTTTTGAATGTTCTCTGAACATTCCGAAACCAGAAGTAACATTTAAAAAAAACGTTACATGAACATCCAACTAAACCATTTCAGAATTACCTTTCCATTACCGATGCATAAATTACTTTTTTATGCTAATGTTGTCGGAATATTAATAAAGTGCAAATAACAAATTCTATTAACAGTATACTAGAAGAATGATTGTTCATAATTTTGAGAACCCTTTGACAGAACCTTCTTTCTGGTGATTTATGCATACTTTAGTCACAGACCTTCTTGACGTCAACGTTCCTCAAGATGAATGTCCTCTGCGTGTAATAGGCAAGAGTTTTGGTGCTCTTCAGTGTGACTAGGAAGGATCCATAGTCTTCCTGATTCTCCGAGGGCCAATACTGATCACATTTTCTCTGTTTGATTCACACACACCACGGAAATATGGTTAGGGATCTCATCGAATCATGATTAGTTGCTTTATATTTGCATTTATTTCATTACACTCTCAAAAATAAAGGTTCTTTTTTGGCATTGATGGTTCCATGAAAAACATCAATGGAACCTTTCAATGTCCTTTATAGTGGAAAAAGGTTCTTTAGACTATTACACTAAGAAAAAATGGTTCGGAGACCTGAGGTTTCACAGAGGGGTAGTTCGGGAACCACAATGGTTCTTCTATGGCATCGCTGCAAAAAAAATGTTTTTAATGATCTAATCTAAGAGTGATAACAGCATTACCCGCCCCTTCTCCACCAGGTTAGTGATCATGACAATCACACCCACGTTCTGCTCCCATATCATCCTCCAGAAGTCTCCCAGACTGCCCTTCAGCGGACCCTGGGCGGCTATATATGCTTTCGGCTGGTTGTAGCCCTAAAGATAATCATTACAATTAGACCATGTTCATTTCTACCAACACTCATTTTTAATAAGAAATGCAGTTGTTGTTGTTTTTTGAGATTTCTATTCATATGAATATGAAGCAGCACTTCTGTTTTCAACAATAATCAGAAATGTTTCTTGAGCAGCAAATCAGGTAGAATGATTTCTGAAGGATCATATGACACTGAAGACTGGAGTAATGATGCTGAAAATACAGCTTTGATGACAGAAATAAATTACATTGTAACATATACTCCCATAGAAAACATATACTCACATAAATTGTAATAATATTTCACTATATAAGTTATTTTGTTGTATTTTTGATCAAATAAACACAGCGTTGGTGAGCACAAGAGACTTTAAAATCCCAGCCCCAGCCCCAATTATAGTGTATATATCAGTATATATATATATAATGTTTCATCATTACAGCATTCAAAATTTGGTCTAAAATTTACACTCACATCCACATAGTTGGCATTAATGTAGTCCCCTGCTTTTCCATCTCTGTCAGAGTTTAGAAAGAGTTTAACTCGACTGTGATCATCTGAAAGTACAAAGAAGGCTTATCAGTCATGTTTTTTTTATTTATATATAATATAAAATATAATATGATATAACTTCTCATACAGGCCAGGATGTTAATGTATCTGTTCTTGATCTTATTGTCTGGATGGTTGGAGCTGTCCGTAGTGCTGCAGATGTCCACCGTACAGCCCTGAATCTCCTAGAAGAAACATTTCATCCCATCACTGACAGAATCATACCTCAAAAACTATTCCACTTGATCATGCATGCTAATCATGCATAGAGCAATACTGACACGTCAATACAATGAACAGCAGAATAACAACCATGCAAAAGAACAAGAAACACTGAAACAAAGGGAGATGTGTCTTACCTCGTAAGACTCTTTCAAGATCTAATAAAGGAGGGGGTGAGAATGTAGAGAAGCACAATGAAAGTCACCAGTGCAGGTACATGAGGCACGTTTGCATGTGTTTTGATGCTACAGAGGAGTTTAGACAGGGCAAACGCTCTGTGGGTGTCCATGCAGACGCCTGTACATCCCCCCTTTACATGCTGCCCTGTTGCTCTCATATTCAGGAGTTTATGACATAAACCCACTTTTTCATATGTTTAATAAGGTGCAATGCTTAAGTTTAGGTATTTAGAAATGTTAAAAAACTAAAGCGATAAAAATCACAAGTACCTCAAATTCTTTGGCGAATGTGTGATTTGCATGAAGATCAGCAACGTGTTTTATGAATTCCTTTACTGGGAGAGCTTCATTGTCCTCTGCCAACAACAACAACAACAACAACAAAAAGATTTAGAAACAAATAATAAATAGCTAACAAGAAATGAAATAAAAAAATAAAATGACAAGCCATAAAATAAATAAATAGATCATATTTATTAATATTTATAATTGAAAATTAAAAAAAAATATTTATAATTGAAAATAAACAAATAAATTAAAAAATAAATTAAAACAGACATTAAAACAAACAAAAATGATGAGGCATGAAATACATAAATAATTAAAATGAAAATATGAAAATAAAGGCATTAAATAAATTAATTAATGAAGTAAGATATGAAAGAAAATATATAATCTTTTTATTTAAGTAGTTTTTGTTACCTGAAGGCAGAAGAAGAGGGGTTGACGGGGCAGATATGGCTCGGGCTGAAATGTTGTCCTCTGCATAAAACTGTGCAGTCTGAAAGCACCTTCTGTAAGACACAGATGGAAACATTTAAATATTCGCTTTTTACTTTATGAGAGAAGAAAATTAAGATACTCTGAAAAAAAAAATTAAAATGCACAGACACAGTAATGAGAATTCTGGGGAATGTGCCAGATTGTCATAAAATGCTCCTAAAAATGCAGTTTTTTAAGTGAATTAAAAAGGTTTTTAGCACAGATGCATGTGGCACACGTCATCTTAAAGCAAACACTGACATACAGACGCACGTTTGAAGATCTTATACCTCCAGTAGATGAGAATCCCCACCAGCACCAGCAGACACAGGACAGTGAGCGTCGAAACCACAGCCAGAGGAACAAGCGTCCTCTTCTCCTTCTCTGTACCTCCCACCATCCCGACACGAGACTCTGGACTGCTGTTACTCGCCTCTGATGATGGAAACAGGAGCAGTCCTTAACCCATCCATTAATCAATGATGCATTACACCATATTCGGCACATTCGAGGAGCTACAAAAATGCAACCAACTGCTAACTCAAGCCATAAAAGCAGTCATGTTTTCATCTTCCAAATGTTGAGTTTTACCTGCGTTCTGGTCTTCCACTGACTCTTGGATAATGAGTTCAGAAATTAAGAGCGTTATGGGAATATCATCTCTTTGAGAGATCACAGACCCTCTTTGTCCAGAGCCAGTGTCAGACTCTGCTGACCAGGTCACCCATGACAGAAAAGCCTCTGGTTCTTCGGTGGTGGCCACCTCTCGCTCGCTCTCAAAGTAGAAAGTAGAGGACAGTCCCTCTCTTTTTTCATCTTCAGATCTACCGCTGTAGCTCAGACGGGAGTCTTTGTGAGCCGAACGGATTTGGTCGAGCTCCTATTCCCGGTCGAGCTCCTCCAGAAAGATCGTAGACCCCGATCTGCTGATTTCTTCTGAAGAAAGAAGATGAGCAGAGCCCTCCTCCAAAATAGTAGTTGAGGATTCATAGAGATTTGAGGCATCATGGACCTTTGACGCCTTCTGATTAATGAACGATGTGGCTGTAACAAACACGTCTGAAGAGTTAAGACTTCAGATTTCCTCTGGTACCGTTTATGGCGGAGGAAAGAAGCCCTTGAAAGTGCTAATCTACAGCTGAATTAATCTACATTTATCTTGCAATACCTAAAGCCACCTCCAAGGGGGCGCCATCAATATGTAAAGAAGGTAAAGGAGCAAGAGAGGAACCAACACCGCTCGTGCAAAACACCAGAGAAGAGAGAGTCAAACAGGTGCATTACAAATACCCAAAGCTTTTCTTGAGTATTTGTGGCACAAGACGGCAATCAAGTTTTTATTCCATGTATATAGTAGCAACTGCACCACCATCAACTTGAGCATTTCTGAAAGTTGAAAGAGTTCGTGCATGACCTGTATAACCTGTATGAGTTTGTTTCTTATGCTGAAAAGGAAGATTTTTTTTTTTTGAAGAACGTTAGAAACCAAATGGTTGATGGTAGCCATAGACTTCCATAGTATTTTTCCCCATACTATGGAAGTCAATGGCTACCGTCAACTGTTTGGCTGCCAACATTCTTCAAATGATGATCATTTGTGCTCAGCAGAAGAAAAACTCAGGTTTGGAACAACTTGAAGGTGAATAAAAGATAACAGAAGTTTCATTTTTGGGTGAACTATCGCTTTAAAATAGTGATTCCCAACCAGGAGTTACAGATTCTGAAAGACAGTTTTGCATTATTAAACCTTTACATTTTTGTAACCTATTAGATAAATGAGAATGCTTTTGCTTGGGGGTGATATTTTTTACATACATGGTTAGCTTTTTGGCACCATACGAGGATAAATGACTATATTTACGAAACGTCTCTTTTGGGTTTCATCTCGAGATAAATTCACCATTCGAGAAGGTTTTTGAAAAAAAGAAGATAAAGAGAGATGAAGAGAATTTTTCAGGCCTCGGTAGGAATAGTTTGTAGCTTAAAAGTTAATTATTTTAATATTGGTAATGTTAAATTATTTAAAATTAATGATTTTCTGGTTTTCCCTCTGTGAAAAAAGAAGTGCACTTAATTGTATCTGCACTTGTAATGTACTTTAAAACTTTTACTTGCACATAATATAATATTAATGAAATAAAATGCCCTTTTAAAGAAAGTACACTTTCATGACTGTTTCCAAACACCTAAGTACACTTTTAAAAAGTTTTACTTTAAGTATATTTTAAATAATTTATTTTTAATCTTTTGTTATGCTTTAAAGTAGTACACAAATGTTGATGCATTGAGTAACATACTAAAGCACATGAATATAACAGGGAACTGTAGTGTGTTATTTAGTTTTAAAGTTAATATATTTTAAATGTAATTGCAATTTCATCATTACAAATGTGTAATTTAAAATCCACTGAAATACAAAACATGGCTTATCATTATTTTCCACAGTTCACTTATGAATTATAAAGTATTTTTGAAACGACATAAAGATTTACTTAAAAATGTAAAAAAAGCCCTCTAATAGCATTTCGTATACATTTTAACTCCAATACATTTTCATTTAATTGCAATTAACATGCATTACATTCAGCTCACACTTACGTATGTTCTTTTAAAAATACATATTTCCATAACAAGTACTCAAATACTTAAGTATGCTAAAATGTGCTTCTTTTTCACAAGTGTGATGTTCACGAAAGAGATCTTGATATGATGAAAACTGTTGGGAAACACTGCAATCACCATACTACCTACTATTGCAAGCCTCACCGCTAGTCATCTTCACGACTTTCCTAAAAGCAAGTTAGCATTCAGTGAGGTTTTGATTAAGAAAACACCTGAGAAAGACCATGTCTCACCATTAAACAGGGGCTGAGTGCTCTGAGAAATGATCTTCATAGATGCTGAAAGCGCTGATCCAGTGGCGACAGTGCTAGCGTCAGCTATTAAGGTTGTGTTCACTGCAGGTTTAGCGGTGGGTTTTAAAGTTTTGGCTGTCATGTTTGATGTTTCTTGCTCCTGAGCATCAGGCAGCGCAGTGAGAAGGTCGTTGTTTTGGGCTGGGGTGATTTTTGTGGTGCTGAGGATGTCCTCATAGTAGACATCTGTGACCTGCATGTTGCTGTGAGGAAGGTGGACGCTCTCCTCTGGAAGGAGTCTGTTCAGTGGACGTTTGGTCTCATTTCTGTTCTTGCTGTTGCCGGGCGGAGAGCTGGAAGCAGGTGATGTTGTGTCCTGAAATTATAATATTTAATGTTTTACTCATTGAAATCCATAAAAGTGCTCATGATTCATCATTTATGATTTTGTTATCACCTCATTATATTCCTCTGGTTCTGTTAAATCTCCAAAGGGATCGGGCTCATTTACTGCGGCGTTAAAGGAAATATCAGTAAATTAATTTGAAGAAATAAATATTCATGCTAAATAATAGGGTGAATAACACACACAATATAGAATATGTCATATTTTACCCCAAAATAAGAAATGTTTTTATTTGAGATATTTTCCATATAATAATACTATACAAAAATGTGTTATTAAGCACATAATAATAACAATGATAATAATTAAGATTGTTGTATATTATTATCATTCCAGTATACAGTACACAGTTGTTTTGTATTATTTATATATATTCAGTAAAACAAATACTACATAATTATCATTTATATAATTATTATTATTATTACAGTACATTATAACTAGACAGCTGTTTTTTTAATAATAATAAATAAATTCAGTAAAACAAACTATTGTTTTTAATTCGTATTTAAGCCACTTCTGCAAAGTACATTTTATTAAAGTACATGTTATTATAAAAATAATAATAATACAAGATTATTAATATAAATTATTATATAATATAGATATTATACAAATGTGCCTAACTGTAAAGGAAAAATAACTTTTCTTTAAATAAAAAAATAAAAAAATAATCTTATAATCTTTATATCTTTATAATAATCTTTAAAATAAATGTCTATATATTATTAGGATTTTTATTCAGTTTATTTCACTTCGTAAAATATGACCTACACATTTCTTGATATTTTTGTGAGATTTTCCAGTTTTTGTTCACCTGGGTCTTCGAAAGGCATGTCCACAATCACCTGGTCACTCATTTTTCCAGTCAAGCCATTGGTGCACAGCGCCACCACCTGGACAACATAGCTACTGTTCGCCAGCAGATGATGGATAATGGCTCCCTGGAAAAACAAGATACCATAGTATACCATACCACCTGTTTCTATCCACCAGGACTAGTGTAACCTTGAACTATCAGCTTTCATTTGACAGTGCTGAGTGAAATATAGCCCTCCTGTACTTCACTCAACACACTGATATTAATGATGGCTCAAGTGGATGGTCTAAAAGCGCTCACCACATCCTGGTCTCCGTCTGTGAGATACTGTTGTTTTGGCGGGTCTTTGCCCTGCAGTCTCTGGTAGGTGATGGAGTAGCGCTCAATGGTGGTGTCATAGACGGCCCGCGGCCGTTCCCACGTCACCACGATCCCCGTGTAGTTCTGAGAGTCGGCCTGCAGGTTCAGCGGCTCAGAGCTGCACACTAAACACAGAAAGAGCTTAACATTACTGTTCACATTGAGTTTTATAGACTGTGCAGTTTTATTACAATTACAGTTATTAATGTATAATATAAAAATATTTATTAATAATAATAATAATAATACAATTCTTAAACAATATAGTTGTATTTTGCTAAATATAATATAAAAAAAAATATCATATGATTAAATAATATATACACTTTATTTATTTCATAAAATATTAAAATATTAAGAAGATGCATAGAGTAAAAACTGATTAAAGATTATAGTTACATTTTGACAAATATATTTTCTAATTAATATTAAATCAAAATAGTCTATATTTTTTTCATAAAAAGAAAAATAGGATCACTTAAAATCTAATCAATAAACAAAATATTAAAAAAGGTACAGAATTTAATAAAAAATTATAACAAATTATAGATACATTTTGACAAAATATTTTTTTAAATAATATAAAATGTTTTTTTTTTAAATAAAACATAAAATATTTAAAGAACATTAAAACATTTTTTTATTTAATTTATTAAAGGTATAGCTACATTTTGTTACATTTTTTTTAGTAATTTTTACCCTAATTTATTGGGGGGAATGCAAGATTAAGCTATAAGACACTAGATACAGTTTGTTATGTTGTGATTATTCAGATGGAGAGCCTGAAAGAAAATATTGTTATTGCAAAACAATTTGTTCTAATAAGGAGCCATAACTTCAGTCGAAAAAGCAATAACTTATAAATCTGCTTCTAAATCAAGTCTGTTTGAAACTGAATTGGGGCATTTGTTTTCTTGGGAATATAGCAAAGTGGGGTTATTTAGCAACACACACTCGCTGCAGGATTTTAAAAAGCACATGCATGTGTGTCCAGGATCAGATCAGAGGAGGAAGAGATGCATGCAAACCCTCCATTTGACCTTGAGAGATGACCTCTCGCTCCTCTCTGAACATTATTTTAAATGAGTGTACTGTATGTGTTAGGCTGCGGTGTTTGAGTGTGCGTGGTTTGCATACTGGGTGCAGGAACTTCCTCTGTGCCCGTGTAGGACGAGAACACTTGTCCCATGAACTGCGGCTGTTGTTCTCTGTAGTTATTCTGCAGGTAGTCGGTCAACATGACGTATCCGGCCTGCTGTATGGTCATCACCTCACAGAACACCTCCAGCTACAAACACACCAAAACACAGGAGTCACGAGATGGCCACGAGATGATCCTGATTAGACATTGCATTATTAGGAGCTTAAAGAAACAATTAATACATGAAAAAAAAAAAATTAAAATAAAAAAACCTAAATAATTAATAATATAAAAGTAAAAAATAATATAGTTGGTTTTATGCATTATAAAAAAAAAAAACATTTAAATTAAATATAAAATATACACAATTTTGTATAAAAATAGGATGAAAAACTTGTGGGAAAACAGTTAATATACATATAAATATATTAAAAAGATGCTTAATTTTTGTTAAATATTTAAAAATAATAACAAAAATATATACTAATTTGTATTTTTTCATCTACACACACACACATACAATATATATCAATAAACTAAATATATAAAGAAGAATGTAAAATTATATTAAAAAGTATTATTTTTAAAAAAGTAGGATTTTTTTTTTTGCATAATACATAAATAAAATATAGAAACTATATAAATAAATAAATAAATATACAAATTATATAAAAGAAAAAAAACAAGTACATAAGGAACAACGTTCAGTTAGCTCATCATTATGGCCAAATAGACATTTAGTTTTGGATGATGACTGGGTGACTGAACATAATCTCACCAGATAGTTTAGGTTGAGAGAGTTACTAGAGTTACTATAGCCAAAAAAAAAAAAATTTGGATTATATTGTGCATTATACAAAGAGCATTATACAAATAAAAAGAAATTCATTATACAAAAATTATAAGTAATCAGAATTCGCTTGCATAGGATTGCCTTTAAATTGAAATCAAGATTAACGAGTGCGACAGCTTTGTATGCATGAGTGAGTTTATGCAATTTCCCATCAGTAATGAGTTCAGACGAGACAATAAACCAGCGCTAAAGATTCATCAGCTTTACTTCAGCATGCCTGTATGCACCACATCAACATTTCATGCTCAAGAAACAGTCTGTGCTTAAAGTGGATCAGGCACGAGGGCAAAGAAAAAAATAGCAACACACCCGCATGACAAAAACTGAGCTTTAAAGTGCAGCTGGATAAGAGAGACGAGTTGTGTAGCTGACATCGAGGGCTTATCTCTGATCCAGCTGAAATATTAATGCACATGCCTCCGTTTGCTTGAGAATAGTTAAAGGGGTTTCTCTCACACACACACCAGCGGCTGCAAAACTGACCCCAAATTTATCACTAGCATGATCTTCAAGAGATAAATCTGACTTCATTCAACTAAATGATGCATTGCACAGAAAATATAGCTAATAAATACAACTGCATGCAGCAATTAAGGAGCCAAGAGGACAAAAGAGTTTTGGTGAGAGTTTGATAAAGTGTTTTCATGACAGATAATGACATCATGAGTTGCAGTGGATTTGGCAAGAGCCGAGGAATCAGAAGATCTAGCCCTTATGGTGCAGATGTTATTAGCATACATTTTCTGTGGGTGGCACTAGAGGGTTTGAGTTAGAGTCTCCAAAATTTGCCTCGGCCAAATGTCATAACTTTGCCACAGGGAGACAAGGAAGAAGATGAAGAAGAAGAAGAATAGACGTTCTGACCTGTGCCTCTGAGATGGCCACTGTGTTTTTAAACACAATCCACTCCACGTTTTCGGAGCAGGGCGGCGCGGTGAGTGAGCCATTGTACATGAAGTATTTTTCAGTGGACTGTGGAAGCAGAGCCAGCAGAGAAAACGCTTCCAGAGCAATGCTTTTACCTTGAATATAAGAATACTTGTGTTTCATTGCAATTTGAAATAACCAAAAGCTTTGTGGATGTAATCTTAAAAAAAAAAAAAAAAAAAATATATATATATATATATATATATATATATATATATATATATATATATATATATATATATATATATATATATATATATATATATATATATATATATATTGTATTATATATATTGTATTACCAAATCGGCTCACGCTGTTCACTCCTTCAATGATGGCCGCATAGTCCTGGTTGTCTTCAATACTGGCCTAAGTAACAGACCGAACCAGGTCATTATGATAAAAGAGCTGCAGATATGAGATAATATGCAGATGTTTGTGAAAATGTCACCTCGAACAGAACAGCTACAGCAGTAATCTTTCCTCCGCTACTTATCGCCTCGTCGATGGATTCAAACTCCTCGTCATTAAAGCAATAGATCTGCATCTGTGAGAGAGAAACACAAATTCCAGCCATTTTCATTTTAGCTTGAAATTGGCTTAAAGTTTACATAAAACCACACCTATGTGACTGACCTAATTTACCCTGTTTTTTATTAATTTGTATTTTTGGGGGGTATTTTATATCTTATTTTAATTATGTATTATATATATATATATATATATATATATATATATGTATGTATATATATATATATATATATATATATATATATATATATATATATATATATATATATATATATATATATATATATATATATAATGTTGTATTTTCTATATTATATGGAAGGTATTTATTTATTTATTTCGCTATTTTATATTAAATACTGAATGAATATATTTATTTAATATAGGAGTTTAATTTCTTTTTCATGATATGTTTAATTATATATCACAGTATAATATAATATAATATAATATAATATAATATAATATAATATAATATAATATAATATAATATTTTCCTGAAAATATTTTTTCTATTATAATAATAATTATTATTTTATATTAAATACTGAATGAATATATTTATTTAATATAGGTGTTTAATTTCTTTTTCATGATATGTTTAATTATATATCACAGTATAATATAATATAATATAATATAATATAATATAATATAATATAATATAATATAATATAATATAATATAATATAATATAATATTTGCCTGAAAATATTTTTTCTATTATAATAATTATTATTATTATTATTAAGTAAATATTAAATACTTGGAATGGAATGTATTTATTTGATAATCTTTAGATTTGTATTATTTTTATTGTATTCATTCCTTCATTTATTTATTGGTAACAGAGGTTAAAAAACAACAACAACAAATATAATTCCAAGATTAAATTCCATTACATTTCTATTAAATACCTCCCACAATATGTTCTACTGAATACTGTAACACTTATGAATAAAGCCACATTATTATGGATGCCAAATACTGTACATTGTAAATTCATTGCCTTCCCAGCACGATTAATGTTGATTTAGACGTGTGGTGAACTTTACCTCCAGGGGGAAACTGTTTCCGTTGAGACTGTGTTCAGATCCGTCTGAAGTGGTGTTACATCGGCCCCAATGGAACGTGATTCTGCCCACTTTAAACCTGGATCTGAGCCCACCTCCGCTTATGAAGTACTGACCGTTCAAACTGATTACCACTGAGAAACACCACACACACACACACACACACAAACTCAATGACCACTTGACATGTAATTGTGTTCTTCGTTCAGCACGCCTAATTGCTCATATTTCGCCATTCACCTTCACTAAAAGATTCATTTCAAGCTTTGCCTTTTGTGCTGAGATAATCAGTCATTCTCACAGCGTCAAATCAGAACAAAAGATTCAGTGCCAGCTTTTGCGCTCCTGTAAAACACTTTGAAAAAAAAAACCGACCAGCCGCCATTCACAGGTATGAGAAAGAAAGAAAGAAAAGCGTTAGATTTTATTCTTCAGCAGCTCCATTAGTCTTCCAGTGATTCATCGCAGGCCATCGCTCTGGGGAGTTAATATGTCAGTGTAATTTCACTGAGTGCTGGTTAAAAGTGAATTCAAGTGCCAGATATGTTTTATCTTCAATCCCTCACATATGGAAACACCCCGGACCTGTTTTGCCGTCGTTGGTGATGGTGGTGTATTCGGTGGTGGGTTGGTCCCAGTTCTCCAGCTGCAGGTTCTGGTACTGAACCCTGACCTGTGTGAGCTCCTCACTGATGTCAATGGGAGACTGTCTGGCATTGCCACACACTGGATATTTCTTTACCCAGTGCTTTTGGTTCAGGGACCCTGAGAAGAACAAGGGTAAAAGAAATAATCTTAATACTAGCAGACACTTTTATCCAAAGCTACTTACACGAGAGGAACAAAAGCAATTTGCTAAACAAAAAGAATGCAGAAGATCAGGTAATGATTTGTTGTTTTACTTAATTGACCTGAATCTTTACTGATTTGTAGGTAATTTATGTCAATAAGGTGAAATTGCTGGTTACAATTTCTGTCTTTGAACCTTTTTATTTATCTTTTAGTTTATTTATTCATTTAAATAGTCCTGCATTGTGACTATATACATTTATTTTAATTATTAAAAATAAATAAATATTAATTTATAAAAGCAGAGATATTGCATACAGTCTTTCAGTGAATATGAAATCAAAACTACATGTAGAATAATTATACAAGAACTGCATAAAAATCTATAAAAAGTCATTTTACAAAATGTAAGACCAGCTATCCATAAAAAACTTTAATAAAAAATAATTTTTAAATATTATTAAATAGTATTAATGATATTTTTAACAATATTTTGTCATATTTATGTTAGATGGTTATATTATTTTTTTAACATGCATTACATATGTTTAAATAATATAAAATAATCACATATCAATAATATACAAAGAGCAGCTATTCACCAAAAAAAAGCCTTGTCTGATGGCACTTAAATAATAGAAAATAACAAAAAATGTATAACAAAAAAAATATAATAATTATACTATAAAAGAACTATAAAAATGCTATAAAAAGTAGTTTTATGAATACAAAAAAAAGAGTAGCTATCACAAACAGCAATTTTAATAAAAATAACTTTAAACATTATAATATAATATAATATAATATAATATAATATAATATAATATAGCTAGAAGGTTTTTTCTGCATTATATTTCTTATAAAAGACCCTAAAACCTATTGTTAATATCTTAAAAAAAATTATTCTATCTGTTTTCTTTTTATTTATTATATTATTTAAAATCCCATGCTACGTATACTGTGTTAACCTAACTGAGACTTGTTATAGCACTTATATATCATTGCTCTTTTTGTTGTTTTTGATTGCTTCCACTGTCTTCATCTGTAAGTCGCTTTGGATAAAAGCGTCTGCTAAATGAATAAATGTAAATGTAAATCTGAATTAGCAGATCTAATGTTCCCTGGAAGGATGATTAGAGTGTATATTTTCACAGTGATTTCACTTTCAGCTCCTGTGTGGCAATTCATCACCCTCTTAAGCTACAACATAATTAACACGTCCCTAACAGGCTATAAAAGATCACGTCCACCATGTGAGGACAGCAGAACCGCATCCGCTAGGTACTTAAATATCGACAAATGTCTGCAATCAGCCTGACAGATGGCTACACATCAACAGGAAAACAGCATTTTGAACTACGAGTCTGTCAGGATACAGCGGTGTGCATCTGGATCCAGCAGACACTATGGCAAGCCATTTTAACATTTAATACTTATAATATACTAGCATCTAGTTTCATGCTACGAAGAACTTATATTTTAGCTACTAGTATCTTTTCCATTGAGTACTAGTGCTTATTCATCAGTTATGTTAGCAACTGGCGCTTATTCATTAGCTGCTTATTCATTAGCTACTAGCATTTTTTCATTAGTCACTCATGCTTATTTGTAGCTACTAGCATTTATTCGTTATTTACTAGTGCTTATTCATTAGCTATTAGCGCATATTTTTTAGCTACTACCACTTATTAATTAGCTAGCAGTAATTATTAAATTATCTACTACTGCGTATTCTTTAGCTAATGCATATTTTTTAGCTATAGCAAAAATTAACCATGTTTTTATTATAGTAAAAGTTTTCTTGGCAGACTGATTACCATTTGTATAACCACAGTTTTATTACAAACACCATGGTTAAACTATGGTTAGTGTAGCAAAACCAAGGTAAATTTATGGTTATCCTGATTTAACTGCAATAAACAATAACCATTGTTAATTTTATTAGCTACTAGCAATAACTGGCTACTAGCAATAACCATTGTTAGGGGATTAGCTACTAGTGTTCATTCTTTAGTTACTAGCACTTATTCATTAGCTACTACTTTGTTACTAGTAACTTTTTAAAAGAGTCATTAGATAGGAGTACATATTCATTAGATACTACTTCTTATTTATTAGATACTTCTTTATTACCATCAAAATAGTTACAAGTACATTTTGAGGATTAAAATGGCTTGCCACACACACACACACACACACACACACACACACACGGATATGCTGTAATCAAAGAGAAGCGCTGCTGCTATGGAAACTGCTAGTCTGTGGATGCGGTATAATCACAGAGCCAAAAGTAATTTCAAGGATTTCGAGACCTCTGGGCTACTCTGAGATTTTGAATATTTCTAATTTTCTAACAGCACGTGCGGGCAGATCACTCACGATCAGAAGCTGAAATAACAGGTAAGTTTGGCCTATGACGCATGTGAATGAACTTCTTTCCACAGAAGGAGGTTAGTAAAGAGGAGAAGTAAAGCGAACAACCTGTGTGAATGTCTGTGGCATCTATCCACAAAAACACACCTTCTCTGATGGTGAGCAACTGAATAGTAGGCTACAATATAATACAAAATAATAAAATATATAGTATAATATTTAAATAGTTTAACAATTTTATATATTATTTGTTTTATTTTATTGAATATCATTTTATACAAATACAGGTACATGTAACGTTAATACGATAAATGTTGCAAATTATTTTTTTTACCTTTTATATATTAAATTATATATACATAAAAATGACAATTTAAACAAATAATTAGCTGCATTCATTTAGTGATTTTTTTATATTTAACATATTTCTTTAAAACTTTATTTTAAATAATATAAATAAGTTTATAAGATACATTATAGAAGATATATATTAATATATATTCGGTTAATACTCATAGTTAATATGTAATAATTCAACAAATAAATGCATGCAGCTCGAGTCCGAGTAACTTGAGTCGTTAACATGACTGCATGCTGATTAAAAATGAACCTCATAAATGACTGATTTGGAATGCCATATTAAGCACATATTACATGAAATGAAAGTACAAATTACTTGTGATTTGCTTTACCTATGAAATGTAAAAATTATGAAGGCTACACTGCAAAAATTGATTTGTTAAAAATGAAGTTGTACGTAAAACAATTATTGGAGTACGTTATACAGTCCTGCCACTTTATAATTTCACATTTAACTCAAGCATTACCTGCCTGTTCTTTTTTAAATTGACTAGCTATTTCTAAATGAAAATGTATTTATTAATATATTTAAATACACTGCATGAAAGGTAATTTAAAAATAGCATAATAGGTGCTCTTACATATATACATACATACATACATACACATTAAAGTTTGTCAGTGAGGATCTGGGGAGAGAAACAAGATGCTGTGGAAAAATTCAACTGATATGGGGCACTGCACTGTTGAACATTTTCACAACTAGTGCATAATAAACAGACAAATAAAACATGAACCAAAACAGACATTTCCCACACACCAGGAGGGACAGTGAAGCATTACAGAGTCACAGTGTGACTGTCAGATGAAGAACCGGGGGTCCATGAACAAACTAGTATTCAAGCTTGACCAACTTCTGATTGTGGCGAGAAGGGTTTACGTGAAACAATGAGAGTTAAAATAGAGGAGCGTGTTTCGTTCTCTTTCTCCACAGGTTTGCGCTGTGCCTCCAAGCATGCATTCTTTCACATGGTAATTCATTTAGTTTTGACTCAGTGAACATACACACACACACACAAACACACAAAGAGAGAGTCCGTATCCTACTCTTCACAGTCAGACAAACAAGTTTTCACAAGACAGTAACATTTGACTCTATGCAGACTAGCCCCAGTTTCAACAAGACAGCACTGATTATCTCTTTAAGAAACCAAGACATGATGTTCTCCCGAAGCTGATCTGAAACATGGATTGCGTAAAGTGCGTTACAAACAAAAAGTAATATATTTTGAACAATATGTCTGGCAGAAAACTGTCAATCTCATTCAAGTGTCCTCCATCCCGATTTAAAAGCCACATGTCAAGGCCCTCCAACAATCCTGAATATCACTTACTCTTTTGAAAGACTCGAGTGTCTTAAAGTGTCTCAGACTTTCAGCTAATCTCTGCACTGGCAGGTCAGTGGTCGACTCACTGCCGTCGTTTCTGATGGAGAACAGACATTGATCCGTCATTATTCACTTCCATCTCCTGCTACCTTATCCCTGTATCTCGCTCACAGGAGAAAAACATTTAAGGTGTTTGGGTTGAAGCCAGTGCTCTGCCACACTGGAGTCTGGTATAAAGCACACAATAAGGGCGTTTGTTCACGGTGAACCCACCTGTGTAAGACCAGTCAACGTCCTCAGCGAATTTGCGCTGACCTCTCAGGTACGACACAGACAGATCTGGAACGAGAAAGATGAGGAGGGCTGGAGTCAATGCACTGTTCATTTAGAACCAAACAAACACATAAAGCAGAGAGTTAAGAGAAACCACAAAATAAAAATAAAAAATAAAACAGTAATTATCTGTAGATTGTTGAGTTTTGCACATGCAAAAGTTGCCACCGTGCTCCTATGTGGTTTCTAGGGTGTTATAGGTGTTATATTGTTCATTGCTATGTGGTTGTAAGTTGTTTTAAATTGTATATTTAGTGCATTTTTATGAAGCTGCTAAGGCATTGCTATGTGGTTGGTAAGTTGTTTGAAAAATTGCTATGGGATGGTATATATGGTGTATTGCTATGTTTTCACTACGGGACATTGCTATGTGCTTGCTAAGGTGTATTAAGTGCAATATAGTGTGCATTATTATGTGATTATTATGTGATTGCTAGGATTTTGCTATGTTTTTGGTAAGGTGTTCTAAGGCCGTGTTTACACTAGTGCATTTTCGTTTTAAAAGGCATGAATTTTGCTACAGTTACGCCTATCGTTTACACTACTCCAGCTTTTTCCACGTTCGAAAACAGAGACTTTTGAAAATGCTGCTGACGCCGTTTTTAATTTGAAAACTCTGGGGTTGCGTTTCAATGTAAATAAAACAGTGGAAAATGCACTAGTGTAAACAGGGCCTAAGTGTATTGCATTATTATGTAGTTGCTTGGGCATTGCTATGGAGTTGCTAATGTGTTCTAAGTGCTATATATAGTGCTTTATGTAGTTGGTTGGCCGTTGCAATGTGGTTGATGAGGAGTGGTATATACAGTGCATTGCATTATGGTGGTTAGGATGTTGCTATGTGGTATATATGTATAGTGCATTGCTGTGGGATTGCTAGGATGTTACAGCAAGTTATACTTTCAAACTGATGTCATCAGATTAAAGCAGTCTTTCCTATTTGACTCACTCTCGAGTGACTGAGGTATAAATATCTGTAAATTAAAGTGTAATGAGGGAAAGGTCATTATTATCACTGTAAGACAGACTGACTGGGCGTTTTTCATTACTGTCTGATGAGTATGTGTGTGTGTGTGCTGGTGTTTGGTGTCAAATGTGTGTGTGTGTGTGTGTGACTGTGAGGACACCTGCCAGACACATCTAAACACACACGTGTCACTGCTGTACAAGGGAAAGTGGAGATGAAAGGACAAATGAGCTCAAACACACACAGTTGTGTCTGGATTATAGCCATAACCTCTGAGAAACAACAACTTCAAATGTTTTGATAGGATTTAAAGGAATAATTTATCCAACATTGAAAAAAAAAGCACATAAACCAAACTGTAACCAGCTAAACTAGACATAAAGTCCAAGAGTCAGTGTGTGGATCAGATGAAAACTGATGATGCATGTTAAAGTCAGCTAAAGAGCATTTTAGCATTTTAACAGTCTGACCCCCCTGACCAAATAAATTCCCGGTCCAAATAAATAACCAAGAAACAGCAAAAAAAAAAAAAAAAAAAACATTATATATATTTATTTTTTTATTTTCCAAACCACCTATCCTCACAATATTATTATTATATTTAATAGAAATAATAAATTATAATAAAAATTATGATTTTAGAATATAAAATAAACAACATTTGTTATATTTATTTTTAATTGTATATATATATATATATATATATATATATATATATATATATATATATATATATATATATATATATATATAAATAAACATAACATACACGGTTATATATTTGAATAAAATAATGATTTTTATCCTCATTTTTTACAAGTTTTAAATATATTATATATACAATATTATGTATTTTTAAAATAAAAATATTATATAATTATTTATTAAAATAATTTTATTATTTTGACATATTTCTATCCACTATTCTCTTGGTAAAACATGTTAAAACACCCGTTTGAGACACTTCCTTTTTTAAAAACAGGCTTTGTGTTTGACGGTTGTGTGGATTAAATCCTAGTCGGCCGGATGATGAAACTGTGAGTGGAAGAAGCTCTTTAGCTCGGCTCGTAAAACAGAATCCCGGGCCGTTTCACAGGAACAGTATCATACAGCGACCTGCGCCCCACTAAAGCTGTTGAGCTTCTTTGGCTCGGCTCCATTTCACAGGCACTGAGAGAAAAGCCTGTGACAAATTAGATTAAAATTACTCACAGTTAGATGTTAATGAGTCTATCACCAATAAAATAAGCTCTTTACTGGACCCCTCGTCCATTTCACATCCTGCATTCTCACTGCATCCTCCACAAGAAACAAAATAAACACAACTGCGGGTTTTCTTCAGTTTCCCCAGATAAACTAAACTATTAGACATTTTTTAAAACAAGCAGCAGTAATTACATCTATGTTCACGTCTCATCCAAATTACTGTGATTATGACCCCTGGAAATGATGCGTTTCTATACAAAACAAATTAAATTCATTAAAATAAATGAAAATAATCAATATGTTTAAAAGTAATCAGATATTTAATTGATACAATATTCACAATTATTTTAAATATTTAAAACTATTAACTTATCTGCATTATTTACATACAACTGTTCTCTTTTGGAATTTAATCAATATATTTCATGTAATAATTTCATATAATAATTATTATTATAAAAACCTTTACTTATGATTACTATTTTAAAAAATATATAAATTTTTTACATGATGTTGCAATCAAAATGCAATCATTATATTTTATGTAATCATTTCATATAATAATAACAAAAATGTTTATGTAAAATTCGCAAAATGGCAAAAAACAAATTGTTTGACATGTAAAAGTTGCTCCCTGACTCACTTTAACTATTAATGTCACTGTCATTTGGAAGAAATGGCACTGCGTGGTGGAAGAAGTCAGAACTTTTATAAAGTTTCCAACTTTACAGTAAAAGTTCTGAATCTACTCTTTAAGTGCAGAGTTTCATGAATGAAAGCTATCTGGCAGGCAGAAGTTGTTTACTACAGCCTGACTGCAGTCACTCGCTCACAGTCAAAGCTTCAGCTGGGAAAGATTCAGAACAGTCTCAGGGAAGCCGGCCAGCACGTCGTGTTTCTAACTCAAGAACAACAACAAAAATCTGAGTCCCCACACTAAATAACATCCCCCCTCGCCTGGATGAAACAGCCTGTGAACTGCTTTGTGTCTGGCGATGCTCTCATATGATGAAGAACACCTGTTGGACACATGGAAACCAAGAGTCATAGCCTAAATTCACTGTCCACAGTTGTTCATTTAATTATGACGTGTTCCCAAAGGCACAGATTATATTTGGATCCCCAAGGTCAAGAGTTGGAAAATAATTGAAGACAGAAAAGTTTAAAGCTTTGCTATAATACGACCAATTTTTACATCCTGAAATATAATCCATATTTACTTGCCTAGATGAGAATTTAAAGGGGTAGTTCACCCAAAAATGAAAATTCTGTCATAATTTAATCAACCTGAAATTGTTCCAGAACTGTACGCTTTATATATATATATATATATATATATATATATATATATATATTTTTTTTTTTTTTTTTTTTTTTTTTTCAGATGTTGAACACAAAAGATTATATTTTGAAAAACATTGGTACTAAACAGTTGATGGCAGGCATTGATTTCCATGGTATATAAAAAAAAAAAATGGAAGTCAAAGACATTTATTTTGTATATAGAAAAAAAATGAATAATAATAATGTTTTTTAAAAAAAGGCATAGAATTTAGGGAAAAAATTGAGTAAATTATGACAGAATTGTCAATTTTTGGTGATATATCAATTTAAAGAGTAGTTGACCAAAAATGTTAATTTTGGCATCATTAGACGTTATTCCAAACCTGAATGAATTTATTTCTTTTGTAGAACACAAAATAATTTTTTTAATAAAGTAAAATAAAATGTATTCAATGGTTCTCTTCCTTCCTCTTAAGATGCAGTCACATTTGCAATCATCCAACTTTTAGTCAATGAATTTGTCTGTATCACTGCAGAGCAGTAAAGTTACATTTACATTTACATAAACAAGTTTTTATAAGACACTGGAGAAAACAAAATCAAGGTTGTGTTGCTGTCGTGGGGCTTTCTAACCTCATTCATTTTTTAAGGATACTTTTGTAAACATAACATCCTTGGCTCTGTTGTGAGATCTCCCTGTTGACCAAGGATGAAAAAATAAGTTTTTTACACTTGTATAACTAGTAAATTACTTGCATGTGTGTGTGTGTGTGTGTGTGTGTGTGTGTGTGTGTGTGTGTGTGTGTGTGTGTGTGTGTGTGTGTGTGTGTGCGTCAGTGCACTAATTTGAGCACAGGAGATAAAAATGAAACTGACAGATATAAGAGAAAGAACAAAGATAAACTAGTCAACCTAATCCTTTATCTGCTGAAGCGGTATGTGAAGTTTTGTACCAAAGTACAGTAATACTGTAAAACATAGAAACAATACTTTTCTGTGAGACTACACTTACTCATGCGACCCAAATCATTTTACATAAAACCTAATAGAACTATAGTAAATACATTTGACAGCAAAAAAAGACTAATGTTATCAACATGCACTTTTAAAAATCAAGGTTCTTTACTGAACTCTATAGTTCCATGAGGAACCTTTAACATTCATGAAATCTTTTAAGGTTTTTTAAAGCAGAAAACGGTCGTTTTGATAATTGAAATGTTCAAAAAAGATTATTTTAACAACTGTTGACTGAAAAAGTCTTTGAGGAACCGTATATCGTTCTCATGTTGCATCACTGTCACTTCCGGAACCTTTAGTTTTTAGGAGTGTGAGAGCGAATGACTGAAAACGCACAGTGCTGGTCGCAGCACATCCAGGCAGGAGATGCTCTACATTCACTTTTAGGACGTGCCAACGGAAACTCCTTGGACCCCAGGTCAGATCCAGGAAAAGCTTTCCTTCCTCACCTCACTGTCCGTCCGCTGGATTGAGCCAAATGCCTTTAATGAGTTCAGCACACTGTCAGCGGTTTACTAGAGCTCCAGCTCCACATCCTGAGGTCAAGAGCAAGAGATTTGTGTTTTCCTTCAGCGTTCAGCCTCATTTTCACGGTTTTTACAGTTCTGTGTCTCCTCTCTAAACAAACAGACTACAGATAGGAAGAAAATCTGTGGATGCTTACGGAGAGAATCAAGAAACAGGCTTTAATAAATCTTTTCTCCGAATGTCAACACTACTGAAAATAAAAAGAAAGAATCTGC
Organism: Carassius gibelio; assembly: GCF_023724105.1. Lineage (NCBI taxonomy): Eukaryota > Metazoa > Chordata > Actinopteri > Cypriniformes > Cyprinidae > Carassius > Carassius gibelio. Next base: position 33,464,871 of record NC_068374.1, on the reverse strand, counting down.
TTAAGTTAAGCATGTGACAGGTGTGAGATTTTGCCAGAAATACCATTAATAAATGGGTATAAAAACTGCACTTATATCTCGGGTATAAAGTCTCATATTCTCATGAGAAGAGCATGCTATTAATGAATTTTGCATCAAAAGGCTTAAAAATGTGACATCTACATGCATAAACCCCAACCTCAGTCGATGAAAGTGATACTCAGCATAGTGTAAATATCCAAAACGACTTCAATCTAAATCAAACACATTGGGAAGCAATGCAACCACTTGGAAAAATGGAAATAAGATGGCTAGCCATCTCAGTGTCTGCAATTTGTCCTCTTTACAAGAGTGTGTTTCTGCACTGAATAGCTTTTCTCAGGAGAAAGAACTGCTAGTATGTTGTTTGGACCAAGTTAAAGAAACAGTTCACCCCAAAATGAACATTTCAGCTCCCTCAGACCATCCATAAAAACAAGTAATCCACACCGCTCCATGAACAAACAAACTCCTCTACATCTTGGATGGCCTGAGTATGGGTAAATTCTCAGGAAATTCAATTCTGTATTAAGCTAAAAATGCTCTTTCCTAAACTAATAGCATCAGTTTCAGCACAAAACTTCTCAGGTTGATTAAAACCAATGCACATTTAATATCTAGAATACCTCTGTTCATTATGTAAGTCTCCATTTATAAGATGATATAACAGTACAAGCAATATTTCCTGAGGCTGCATTAGACACAGAGTAGAGATGTTTAACACTCAGACACGAGTCTGCACTGGTGTTGCTCATTATCTGACACGACTCTGACCTGTAACAGTTTGCCCTGTGTGTTTAAGGTGGATTCAGTGTTTCACTGCTGAAATCAGAAGGATGTGATTTAACAATCTCACCTATTCATGTCCCAATATACAAAACTCAGCGGAGTTGTTTTTTATGCTACGAATGCTGAATTTAAGATAGGCCATAATCATCAATAATTAATGTGGATTTAACACAGATTTATTTATTTATGAAAAAGTATAAATAGAGCAATGGTTCTCAAAGGGTTTTGGGTTCAGGAAATCCACAGGCGCAATAATTCACAAAATGATTAACATAACAGGCTGAATGAGAAAATGAATCATTTTGATTTCTAAACGTCTCCTCAATTTAAATGGCTTCATGCTCTCATTGTCATGAATAATTCACAGCATAAAAACACACTGTGGTTGGCAAGCCATTTTTATCCTCATTGTGAGTGGACTTCTATTTAAATGTATTCTGGGTTGTATTTTCTTCTAAGTTGTCTAGTTTTGTTGGTAACACAATATGTCCCTGATGCAGCTGTTTAGTTTGACAAACTTCTACCAAATCACAGGAGTTTGCATTAAAATGCAACACTGCATTTCCAACAATTTCAACTTGAAGACTTAAGTTCAGTCTTGGTTGTTTAAGTCATTTTAACTTAAATTATATCAAACTGACTTTAAAATTTTAGTTGAATCTTATATAAATAAATAGCTTGACTTATTTTGATGAGTTAATACAATGTAAAAGCATAAGTTACCATGACATACTGATCATTTGACTGGATGCACAGCTTTTGACATTAATAACAAAAGATATGAGAAATGTTTTCTACTTTAAACATTCATTATA